>NC_054576.1:2830084-2948707 GCF_017654505.1 Polyodon spathula
ATTCGAGGTGTTGCAGTGCCTTTGGCTGCAGCTGCATCTTCCCCATCTTACTCTCTCTCTAGAAGTTCCTCATTCTCTGTTCTGCTCAAACAGACACGGTGACTCTGCACATTTCTGTGGCTATATAGAACTTCCCTTTCGCTTCAACTCTGCACGAAAAGCATAGGAAAGCATTGTAAAGCACAGAGAGGTCTGGTAAAGCACAGGAAAGCATTGTAAAGCATAGAGAGGTCTGGTAAAGCACAGGGAAGCATTGTAAAGCACGGAGAGGTCTGGTAAAGCACAGGGAAGCATTGTAAAGCACAGAGAGGTCTGGTAAAGCATAGGGAAGCATTGTAAAGCACAGAGAGGTCTGGTAAAGCATAGGGAAGCATTGTAAAGCACAGAGAGGTCTGGTAAAGCATAGGGAAGCATTGTAAAGCATAGAGAGGTCTGGTAAAGCACAGGAAAGCATTGTAAAGCATAGAGAGGTCTGGTAAAGCACAGGGAAGCATTGTAAAGCACAGAGAGGTCTGGTAAAGCACAGGGAAGCATTGTAAAGCACAGAGAGGTCTGGTAAAGCATATTAAAAAACAAAGCAGGGTAAACTTTGATAAACGCAGAGTGTAAACTGTGGGAAGCCAGAACCATTTCAAGGTTGAAAGTCAAGCGCAGCAAATGCTTTGTGTGAAATGGAGAAGCTGTTATTTCTGTTTGTCAAAAAAAAATAATAATTGGCTCTCTGTTTGGTATTGTCCAAAGAAACGTTTGGAGAACTGGACTCAAAATTAGATTTCAGAGAGGAATCAAGCAGTGCCACAGAAATACAATGTAGTTCAAAAAAACACACAGATAGCAAGGGGAGGCATGAGAGCGACTTTCCCCTTGAGCCTGTAGTGGAATTCCCCTGGAGAGACAGACAGACAAGCATGGAGTCAACAAGACAAGCGAGTCTGTCTCTCTCTCTCGGTCTGTCCCTCTCCCCGCCCTGTCTGTCTTCCTGTGTGGAAAGAGACACCTCTGTACTCTCTTCTGTCACAGACAGCTGCTTTTGAGAGCGATTTCATTTCCAAAGCTGTGGCGTGTGATTCAACACGCTAATGTCATGTAATTCAGCAGCTTTTACTGGACTCTATGAAGCTGAGGGAGTTCATTCTATATAGAGGGGGTGCAATTCAATATGAGAACAAGGGAACATTATTCAGCAGCTTTCACTGGACTCTATGAAGCTGAGGGAGTTCATTCTATATAGAGGGGGTGCAATTCAATATGTTAACAAGGGAACATTATTCAGCAGCTTTCACTGGACTCTATGAAGCTGAGGGAGTTCATTCTATATAGAGGGGGTGCAATTCAATATGATAACAAGAACATTATTCAGCAGCTTTCACTGGACTCTATGAAGCTGAGGGAGTTCATTCTATATAGAGGGGGTGGAATTCAATATGAGAACAAGGGAACATTATTCAGCAGCTTTCACTGGACTCTATGAAGCTGAGGGAGTTCATTCTATATAGAGGGGGTGCAATTCAATATGAGAACAAGGGAACATTATTCAGCAGCTTTCACTGGACTCTATGAAGCTGAGGGAGTTCATTCTATATAGAGGGGGTGCAATTCAATATGTTAACAAGGGAACATTATTCAGCAGCTTTCACTGGACTCTATGAAGCTGAGGGAGTTCATTCTATATAGAGGGGGTGCAATTCAATATGTTAACAAGGGAACATTATTCAGCAGCTTTCACTGGACTCTATGAAGCTGAGGGAGTTCATTCTATATAGAGGGGGTGCAATTCAATATGAGAACAAGGGAACATTATTCAGCATCTTTCACTGGACTCTATGAAGCTGAGGGAGTTCATTCTATATAGAGGGGGTGCAATTCAATATGTTAACAAGGGAACATTATTCAGCAGCTTTCACTGGACTCTATGAAGCTGAGGGAGTTCATTCTATATAGAGGGGGTGCAATTCAATATGATAACAAGGGAACATTATTCAGCAGCTTTCACTGGACTCTATGAAGCTGAGGGAGTTCATTCTATATCTATACAGGGATGCTGCTGTTGACCAGAGATGCAGGGCTGCTAATTTATACAAACACCCACCGAATCGCATATAGGGATGGATAATATATAGTATATATATAATATGAGGATATGTGGAAGATTAGCAAGCAAATGCAAATGCCTTACGATGAACTGCATGTCTAATCTGGCACACTGTATAATTTTGCTCAATGTATGATCTGTCTCACTGTATAATCTGTCTCTCTGTGTAATCCAGCACCCTCTACTGCACAAGTTCCAATTTGAGTGTCTAGTAATGATATCGATGACATCTCTTCCGACTCTCTCTCCGTTTAGCCCCTCCTCTCCCCTGGGCCCGGGCCCGGCCCCGCCCCCCGC
Organism: Polyodon spathula; assembly: GCF_017654505.1. Taxonomy (NCBI): domain Eukaryota; kingdom Metazoa; phylum Chordata; class Actinopteri; order Acipenseriformes; family Polyodontidae; genus Polyodon; species Polyodon spathula. The sequence goes on from NC_054576.1 coordinate 2,832,474, forward strand.
CGTGATGTCATCGCGAGTGTTGCTGAGGCAGCAGCTGATGAAGGAGCAGGCGCAGGAGCAGGAGCGGAGAGAGGAGCAGCAGGAGCGAGCGTCCAGCGCCCAGCTCCGCACCTCCGCCCCCTCGCCCGCCATCAGCGTGAGCGCCCCACAGGGGCCCCGAGCCGCGCCTGCACAGGTCCCAGTCGAGGTGCTCAAGGTGAGACGCCAGACTCAGGATCGACTGCCATCGCATTCGTGCCATTCCTAATTGCCCAATTGCTTGCACAGGAAGTGACATGGCCTGTGCATAACACTAATTGTAATTGTCCCCCCCCCCCCCCCCCCCCCTTTCTCTCTTCAGGTTCAGACTCACTTGGAGAATCCAACCAAATATCACATCCAACAAACCCAGAGACATCAAGTGAAACAGTACCTCTCCACCACGATGGGCAACAAAGCAGCCAGTCAGAAACTGGGGGCGTCGCCCTCGCCCCAGGCCGGCTCCGCCCCCGGACTGGCCCCTCCCACCAGCGCTCCCAACAGCCCGATGGCGTTACTGAACCTCGGGTCCAATTCAGAGAAAGGGGTGAGGGGAGGGGAGCGGGGGTCTAATTTAAAAGCACCGAATCTAGATTTTTTTGATTTTTTTCAGGCTGTTCCGTGCGTTTATAACTCTCTCTCTCTGTCTCTCGCTCTCTCCAGATTGATGATGTCATCGATGGGATCATCAGTCTGGAGTCCAGTTTCGCCGATGACATGATGGGGTTCATAAACTCCGGACTGCAGCTTTCAAACACAGTGAGAAACGTTTCGGAGAAAATCCTTTTTTTTTTTTTTTTTTTTTAAACTTCTTACTGTACTTCTTAGTGTACTGTGTGTGTCTCAGTGCAGTGTACTGTGTGTGCCTCAGTGCAGTGTACTGTGTGTGTCTCAGTGCAGTGACTGTGTGTGTCTCAGTGCAGTGACTGTGTGTGTCTCAGTGCAGTGACTGTGTGTGCCTCAGTGCAGTGACTGTGTGTGCCTCAGTGCAGTGACTGTGTGTGTCTCAGTGCAGTGTACTGTGTGTGTCTCAGTGCAGTGTACCGTGTGTCTCAGTGTAATTGACTGTGTGTTTTCTGGTGTCTCTCCTCTCTCTCCAGCTCCCTGTCTCTGGTAACCTGATGGATCTGTACGGCACCCCCAGCATGTCGCTCCCGACCGTGAGCAACTCCTGCCCGGCCCAACTCTCCAACGTCAAGCAAGAGACGACTGGTATAGCCAGCCACTCCCCACCACACACCCACTAATCCTCGTCCTCGCCCTCGCCCTCACTCTCACCCTCGCCCTCGCCCTCGCCCTAACCCTAACCCTAACCCTAACCCTAACCCTAACCCTAACCCTAACCCTAACCCTAACCCTCACCCTCACCCTCGCCCTCGCCCTCGCCCCCGCCCCTCGCCCACGCCCTCGCCTTCACCCCTCGCCCTCGCCCTCTCTCTCACCCTCGCCCGCGACTCTCTCTGTGTTGGTTTCCCCAGAGTCTCGACTCTCTCCGTGTTTTTTTGCGTTTTCCTCTCAGACACTGACCTGCACGCCGGCTCTGGCTTCTGTGTGACGGAGGTCGAGGTCAAAGCGTTCATGAAGGAGAGGCAGAAGAAGGACAGTCACAATCTCAGTGAGTGAAGCAGTGGGTACAGAGACACCCGTCTGTCTGTCTGCATGTCTGTCTGTGTCTGCCTGTCTGTCTCTCTGTCTGCATGTCTGTGTCTGCCTGGCTGTCTGTCTGTCTGTGTCTCTGTCTTTCTGCCTGTCTGTCTCAAAGAACTGTCTTGTCTGTATATACAGGAGCGGCCAGCCTTTAGAGATTTAGAGATTTAAAAATACACAATCGGTCTGTGTGTCTAGAATTGAATGTGTGTGTCAACAACAGAATAAACAGACAAATCACACTGTTATAATTCTCTCTCTCTCTCTCTCTCTCTCCCTCCCCCTCCTTGTCAGTCGAGAGGCGCCGAAGGTTTAACATCAACGACAGAATCAAAGAGTTGGGGACAATGATTCCGAAGTCCAGCGACCCGTGAGTCCAGCTCGCTCGGCTTGCTCAGTTGAATTGCTGAAGTGCATTTATTATTTCCCTTGCAGTATTAAGTTCGAGTTTGTTTCGAAATCTGCCTAGCCCCTAACCCTAACCCAGAGCGGACATGTCGCGCTTGTGTCTCTCTACTGACCCCTAGTGTCCCGGCATGTCGAGCCTGTGTCTCTATACTGACCCCTAGTGTCCCGGCATGTCGAGCCTGTGTCTCTATACTGACCCCTAGTGTCCCGGCATGTCGAGCCTGTGTCTCTATACTGACCCCTAGTGTCCCGGCATGTCGAGCTTGTGTCTCTCTACTGACCCCTAGTGTCCCGGCATGTCGCGCTTGTGTCTCTATACTGACCCCTAGTGTCCCGGCATCTCTATACTGACCCCTAGTGTCCCGGCATGTCGAGCTTGTGTCTCTCTACTGACCCCTAGTGTCCCGGCAGGGAGATGCGCTGGAACAAAGGCACGATCCTCAAGGCTTCGGTCGACTTCATCCGGAAGCTGCAGAAAGAGCAGCAGCGATCGAAGGAGATGGAGATGAGGCAGAGGAAGCTGGAGCAGCAAAACAGGAGCCTGCTGCTCCAAGTACAGGTACAGAACCACTGTGCGTGTGCGTGTGCGTGTGCGTGTCTGTGGACAATAACGTCTGCCTCTAATCAAGATGAGAGTGTTTAATTGTCCTCTCTCTCTCTCTCTCTCTCTACAGGAATTGGAAATGCAGGCCCGTCTTCATGGCCTCCCCACTCTGGCTTCTTCCCTCGGCTCTGGAGACCCGGTCTCTCAGCTTCTCCCACAGAACCACCATCAAACCAACGCCGGCCTGCTCTCCGCCCCCTTCGTAGCCCCTCCCCCCGTCACCACAAGCCACGCCCCCTCCTCCCTGGTCAGCCCCGCCCCGGCCCTCGATCTGGGCTCCCTGAACTTCAGCGACCTTGACGACACCACGACCTTTGACCTGGGGCTGACCTCGGTCGTGGGTCTGGATGACATTCTCATGGATGAAGGGGGTCTCTCGCCCCTGAGGCGAGGCTCCGATCCCCTGCTTTCGTCTGTCTCACCTGGGAGCAGGAGCAGCTTCAGCATGGAGGAGGACTCCTGACCTCTAGTGGAGGGAGGAGTGCATTGCAGTTCAGATTAGACAAAGTGTGTATCACAATATTTTTTATTTTAAATTCAGCGGTAAATGTACCCCCCACAATCAGATTTGTGGGGCAGCAGCAGCCAGCGGGCTAGAGTGAGTTTCTAAACACCTGCTCAAACTCCTGCTGCTCTGATCATTGCAATAACTTAGTTGTCACATACTTGTATAACAATCAGCCTGGGTGCAGCAGCAGCAGCAGGGCTAGTGTGAGTTTCTAACCCTGCTCAAACTCCTGGCTCCTGATCATTGCAATATTAATAATAATAGACTTCATTGAGGGGAGCTCTGAACCCCAGGACTGGGTGCAGCAGCAGCAGCAGGGCTAGTGTGAGTTTCTAACCCTGCTCAAACTCCTGCCTCCTGATCATTGCAATATTAATAATACTAGACTTCATTGAGGGGAGCTCTGAACCCCAGGACTGGGTGCAGCAGCAGCAGGGCTAGTGTGAGTTTCTAACCCTGCTCAAACTCCTGCCTCCTGATCATTGCAATATTAATAATACTAGACTTCATTGAGGGGAGCTCTGAACCCCAGGACTGGGTGCAGCAGCAGCAGCAGGGCTAGTGTGAGTTTCTAACCCTGCTCAAACTCCTGGCTCCTGATCATTGCAATATTAATAATACTAGACTTCATTGAGGGGAGCTCTGAACCCCAGGACTGGGTGCAGCAGCAGCAGGGGCTAGTGTGAGTTTCTAACCCTGCTCAAACTCCTGCCTCCTGATCATTGCAATATTAATAATACTAGACTTCATTGAGGGGATCTGAACCCCAGGACTGGGTCATAGTGTGAGTTTCTATGCTATAACTCCTGCCTCCTGATCAATGCAATTATAATAATACTAGACTTTAGAAATACAGAAAGAAAGCAGCATCAGCAGGGCTAGTGTGAGTTTCTAACCCTGCTCAAACTTCTGCCTCCTGATCATTGCAATATTAATAATACTAGTCTTCATTGAGGGGAGTTCTGAACCCCAGGACTTGGTGCAGCAGCAGGGCTAGTGTGAGTCTCTAATTATATATATATATATATATATATATATATATCATATATATATCTGTAGAAATGTTATATACGTACATTTGAGCCCCCATTAGCAAATTAAAAACCCAGACCTCCTTGAGGATTTGACGTTTTTTAGAGCCCAGAATCTGTAGAATGTATTTACGGACATTGAGAAAACAGAGAAAAATCACAACAAACTCGCTCTTGCATTTCACACATGCATAGCAACAACACAGCAAGCAATAGCGATTTTATAAATATCATTTATATTTTAGAAAAAAAACAATGGAAAAAAAATGTACCTGGTACTTAAGGGGTTAATGGTAAGAGTAATCATTTAAAAGTTTAAAATCTTATCCACGCCCCCTTGCAGGATGCATGCCAGATAATCTCCCTGCAGAAATTAATTTTGAGTTTGGTCACAAATACGATGTCGGAGTTAATCGTACACCCAAACTGAAAGAAACCTTCCCTTTTAAGAGATGTTGCTGAATTCCCCTTTAAAAATGTGAACTGGCCACTAAGTGGCGATGTTAAAGGGAATGTTATTTTGGCCACAATGTTGGGCACCCATGTTTCATGCATGTCTCAGTCGTTGAGTCTGTTATATTTTATCCATTTTTTTAAAAGATTGTGGTTTTTTCTAGTTTTGTTTTTTTTTGTAAGGGAATTTATAATTATAAAAAAAATAAATATGCAAAAATACTAATGTTTGTCTGCTTGACTCTTCTAGTTTCAATAACGCTGATGAAGCACTAGAGCCCAAACGCTGGTCTGCTTGACTCAGTTTAGTTTCAGTAACACTGATGAAGTTCTAGAGCCCCAAACGCTGGTCTGCTTGACTCAGTTTAGTTTCAGTAACACTGATGAAGGCACTAGAGCCCAAACGCTGGTCTGCTTGACTCAGTTTAGTTTCAGTAACACTGATGAAGCACTAGAGCCCAAACGCTGCTCTGCTTGACTCAGTTTAGTTTCAGTAACACTGATGAAGGCACTAGAGCCCAAACGCTGCTCTGCTTGACTCAGTTTAGTTTCAGTAACACTGATGAAGGCACTAGAGCCCAAACGCTGGTCTGCTTGACTCAGTTTAGTTTCAATAACACTGATGAAGGCACTAGAGCCCAAACGCTGGTCTGCTTGACTCAGTTTAGTTTCAGTAACACTGATGAAGCACTAGAGCCCAAACGCTGCTCTGCTTGACTCAGTTTAGTTTCAGTAACGCTGATGAAGGCACTTCAACGAAGCAGCTGCTTATTTATCAACCAGCGTGAATAAAAGACACAACTTGCAGGCACACAATCAAGGGAGGAGGGGGGAGGGGGGGGGCAGGGTGTAAAAATGCGTGTTGTTATTTTTATGCAATTCATCCCTCCGTCAGCATTTAAGGAGAGAAGAGGAGGAAAGGATCCGTCTGATTTTATGCAGATTCATCCCTCGCTTCAGCATTCAGAGAGAGAGAGAGAGAGACTAACATTTCAACACATCTAAATAAACAGCAAACAGTAACTTGGGAGTGAGGGGACAAAAAAACAACAAACCATTGTAGACAACAGCTGATAATAATATAATATAATATGATATATTATCTGCTGTCGTAGCGCTCTGTCTGCGCTGTAGAAAGGACGTTGCAAACCTATTATTATTATTATTATTATTATTATTATTATTTATTATATATAATAATTAAACATATTGGTATTACAGGGCAAGAATTACAATGCAAGCTTCATATTTAAATACAGTGTAGTTTACAGCAAGGGCAGATAATAACATTGCTAGAATACAATATGAACTAGGATGCCGTGTATAATAATAACACTGCTAGAATCCAATATGAACTAGGATGCCGTGTATAATAATAACACTGCTAGAATCCAATATGAACTAGGATGCTGTGTATAATAATAACACTGCTAGAATACAATATGAACTAGGATGCCGTGTATAATAATAACACTGCTAGAATACAATATGAACTAGGATGCTGTGTATAATAATAACACTGCTAGAATACAATATGAACTAGGATGCCGTGTATAATAATAACGCTGCTAGAATCCAATATGAACTAGGATGCCGTGTATAATAATAACACTGCTAGAATACAATATGAACTAGGATGCCGTGTATAATAATAACACTGCTAGAATCCAATATGAACTAGGATGCCGTGTATAATAATAACACTGCTAGAATACAATATGAACTAGGATGCTGTGTATAATAATAACACTGCTAGAATACAATATGAACTAGGATGCCGTGTATAATAATAACACTGCTAGAATACAATATGAACTAGGATGCCGTGTATAATAATAACACTGCTAGAATACAATATGAACTAGGATGCCGTGTATAATAATAACACTGCTAGAATACAATATGAACTAGGATGCCGTGTATAATAATAACACTGCTAGAAATCGGTATGAACAGGGGCATGAATATTATTAATATTAATTATTAATATTAATTGGCAAGTTGATTTTACCCCCTTATTTATCTCCGAGTTTGAAATGTCTAATTGCATTTTTAATCTTGACTCTTTGCTACCGCCCCCCCGCGCTGACTCAGGCGCGACGAGAAAGCGAACGCACGCTGTCCTCCGAAGCGTGTGCCGTCAGCCGGCCGCTTCTTTACACATTGCGGACTCACCCTGCAGCTAACGCAGCTCTGGGCAGAGGCGGTGACGCAGGCGGTCAGGTGGCCAGCTCGACCACAAGGCGTCGAGCTGGTGAGCGGTGAGTTGAGGACACCCTGGCCGACCTAAGCCCCCCCTCCCCCTTCCCAGGAGGCGCTCGGCCTGGGAGCTCCCGTCCACGGTCGGCAGTGGAATAGTCCGGACTCGAACCGGCGACCTTCAGGCTACAGAACGCATCCTACCCTCCACGAGTCGACAGTGTGTCGCTTTTATAAAACAATAACAAAATGTCTCTGATTTTAAGACGAATGTGACAGGCAGGGAGTTTTGTGACACGGGTTTGCGTCCGTCATTTAGACTCAGTTCGGTTTCCAAAAACGCGTTTCCAATGGAATACGTTAGGGGCGCTTTGAAGCAATGTGGAGGGGCTGGTGGCAGACTTTGATTTAAGATGCATCTGAATCGTTTTGCAGATGAGACATTTCGTGGGCTCGTTCTGGAGCTTTTAACCCCGCCTCACCGGCAGGGGCGTAACGCGAATATTAACGAAAACGCTTGGCCTGCCGTCGCCACGCTGCAGAAGACCCCTCTGTGTTTGACGTCTAGATGCGGTGACGCTGGGCCCGTTGCGTTCTGCAACGTAAAGGAAAAAACGCTGTGGTGCGATCCAGAGACGTCGACGGTCGGGGAAACAGCGATCGGTGAATCCGAGCTAATTTCAATAGTCCACAAAACAGTTCGGCGTGACGCTTTGCCCAATCAGACCAGTAGGGGTCGCTGTTACTTGGTGACCCCGCAGTTAAAGAAAGGGGCTTGTTCCCAGGAGGTTGGAATCCTGTGTGCGTGGGACCCCGAGCGAGTCACCGAACCTCCTTGTGCTCCGTCCTTCGGGCGAGACGTCAAACAGACGAGGTCCTATTGGAAGAGACTCTGGAGGCAGCAGTTGTTGATGATGCAGAGTTCACCCTCCTAGTCTCTGCAAGTCGCTAAATGACTCATTAATTAATACCCCAGCCGATATCCCTCCCATAGTCAGCGGGGGGCGCAGCGGCCAGCTCACGGCTCCCTGTAGCCGCCCCCCCCACCCCCCAGTCACGATCGGCAACTTGGCGCGACCAGGATTCGAACCAGCGAGCTCTCGATCGCCTTACTCAGCCTAGCAATTATTCCATTATAGACGTTATTTTTAATTACTCTGTATGAAATGCAATCCAGGGTACGGGGCTTGTGCAAAAAAACAAACAAACAATGGAACGCTTGTGATGTCACAGAAGGGACCCCCCCCCCCCACGAGTGACGTCACAGGTCCCCCTCGCCTGTCTCAAGAATCTTTCGTGTTTGCGGATTCGTTTTACGCACAGTAACCTCGAGTCGATTCATAAAACGTGCATGACTGTAATAAATCTTGCATCTGCTTTCCAGGATTTGTGTTGTGTGTGTGTGTGTGTGTGTGTGTATAAATAACAAAACTAAACAACCACAAAAAAAACGATCAATTATTCTGTAATTATTATTTTACTTCAATTTTCTGTTTTTTTTATATATATATAAAAGTCGTAGGAGTATTTTTTTTCGGAATAGTTATAACGAGGCTAAACTTTGAATGTTTGTTTGTTATTATTTTGGTCCTTCCCACTGACGATGAGGTTGTCCTTGCTGCTCTTCTCTGAACGACGTCTGTCCGTGTTACACATGCCCACTGTGATCCACTGGGTAAAACTGAAGATTAGAGGAAGGGGGTTGGGGAGTTAATGATATTATCGCGGTGTGCGCGTCCTCGCCTCAGCCCCAGTGCGCCTTATCGTTTTGCGAAGGGTTGCTGTGGATACGGATCGGGGGTCTGCCGACGAGCGGGGGTAAGTAAATTAACGCCAGAGGGAAAGGAAAAAAAAAATAGCATTAGTTGTTTTAAATCCCTCCCAAACCTTAGTTTGTTTAAACGGGTAGGGAGAAACGAGGCTGAGTGGTTGAAAAGACGTGCTCTGAATTTTAATGGATCGCACAAAGGCGAGCGAGTCATGTGGTTTGGGGAAAGGGGGAGGCAGGGGACGGGACGGGACGGGGTTGACGCGCTGCCTGGCCGGCTGCGTTAATGCGCATTCACTCACAATGCATTGCTTGGTTTTGGACGAGAGCGGCAGCGCAGGGTGGAAGGTTGCAAGTAGAGCTTCGTGTTGGGTATTTAACACGCAGCGCATTGCAAAGCGCAGTGCGGTAATGCCAGCGACGCTTTCCACAAGCGTGCACCGCGGGGCAGGGAGAGGGGGAGCCGCTGGCTTAGCAGCTAGACCGGTTTTCCGATCGCTGTATTGATATTTGTCACACAGTTAACAGCTGCCTCACTCAATTACAAAGCGTGCCTATTTATAGAATGGGGGCATTGGCTTCCGCGCTATCTGTGCAGTATTATCATTCAAAACAAACAAAACTATATATATAATATGCAACTATAGTATATTTTGCAATGTTTTTTTGATACATTATTAGTATATATTCCAATGTAATTTTGTATTGGCTATTTTCTTTTCAACGTAAACGAAATAATTCGGGAGATATTTCCACAGTTAATAACGCATCACCGCTATTTCCAGTTCCGTGGGGAGACTCCTTCTCAATGAATATCCGATCATAGCTCATATATATATGAGCTGGCTTTTAAATCTTAATTTAAAAAAAAACAAACAAACAAACAAAAAAAACAATGAGTTTTTAAAATTCATGGTTAAAAGGATATTCAAAAATAAACAAAACACTTTTTCAAATAAATTTTCACTTAAAAGGTGTAACTTTTAATTGAACTGTGTGGCGGGAATAATTCGAGTTATTTAAACTGTCAGCTGAAAATCGCCCCTTCTGTAGTTTTGTTAATTTATTTGTGTTCTGTATCAGATTTTGTGTTTGCTGACAGTCAGCACTCGCGTATCCAACCCTGAAAAAAAATTTGAAATCAGAATTGTTGCTGGTGTTCCATTTGTTATCGTTATAAAGCAGGTTCGTTCGAGCGAGGGTGTACTGTATTTCATATTAGATCTCAAAATGTCGAAACATTTTTTTAAAAAAAATTTGAAAAAATGAGAGGAGTCCATTCAGCCCGTCTGAGCTCGTCCAGTTCTGACAGCTGATTGATCTCAGAACTTTCTCAAGTCTGGTCTGAAAGGATCCCAGTGATTCAGCAACATGACTATGTAACCCATTCCATCCCCTCACCACTCTCTGTGTGAAGAAGAGTCTCCTTCAACAACATGACTAGGTAACCCATTCCATCCCCTCACCACTCTCTGTGTGAAGAAGAGTCTCCTTCAGCAACATGACTAGGTAACCCATTCCATCCCCTCACCACTCTCTGTGTGAAGAAGAGTCTCCTTCAGCAACATGACTAGGTAACCCATTCCATCCCCTCACCACTCTCTGTGTGAAGAAGAGTCTCCTTCAACAACATGACTAGGTAACCCATTCCATCCCCTCACCACTCTTTGTGTGAAGAAGAGTCTCCTTCAGCAACATGACTAGGTAACCCATTCCATCCCCTCACCACTCTCTGTGTGAAGAAGAGTCTCCTTCAGCAACATGACTAGGTAACCCATTCCATCCCCTCACCACTCTGTGTGAAGAAGAGTCTCCTTCAGCAACATGACTAGGTAACCCATTCCATCCCCTCACCACTCTCTGTGTGAAGAAGAGTCTCCTTCAACAACATGACTAGGTAACCCATTCCATCCCCTCACCACTCTCTGTGTGAAGAAGAGTCTCCTTCAACAACATGACTAGGTAACCCATTCCATCCCCTCACCACTCTCTGTGTGAAGAAGAGTCTCCTTCAACAACATGACTAGGTAACCCATTCCATCCCCTCACCACTCTGTGTGAAGAAGAGTCTCCTTCAACAACATGACTAGGTAACCCATTCCATCCCCTCACCACTCTCTGTGTGAAGAAGAGTCTCCTTCAACAACATGACTAGGTAACCCATTCCATCCCCTCACCACTCTCTGTGTGAAGAAGAGTCTCCTTCAGCAACATGACTAGGTAACCCATTCCATCCCCTCACCACTCTCTGTGTGAAGAAGAGTCTCCTTCAGCAACATGACTAGGTAACCCATTCCATCCCCTCACCACTCTCTGTGTGTGAAGAAGCGTCTCCTTCCCTCAGTCCTAAGTCTATCTCCACTTCAATTCCAACAGTGTTCCTCTGGTCCTGGTTTCTGTGCTGTGCACACAGTGATGGTTTATCAACTGATTTTAAGGACTCCTTACTTCTGAGTTCAGTTTTACCTAAAGCTGAGAGTCCAGTGGAAGGAGATGTGGTCCCTTTTGTTGGATGAACTAAACCAGATTAATCGTGAGCTTTCAAGACCTCAAAGGTGTCTTCTTCAGGTGAAGATACTTTTCCAGGAGCTTGAAAGCCGGTTCCAGGAGACCTAGTTTGGGGTTTGCTGTATCAAACCCCCCAAGGCGTGCCGCGCAGCGTCCTGAAACCTACAGACTCCTGAAACCTACAGACTCCTGAAACCCGGTTCCAAGAATCAAGGGCTCCGTGTTAATTAATTACCCAGCTAATAATTAAAAAAAAAAAACTTTTGCAATTTATTTTTTGAAACGGTTTCGTATCTGGAAAAGACACCAAAGCATAGACCAAGGCACATTTATTCATATGTACCATGGCATTCTTAGGATCAGTATTGACCAGAAAATAGCGTCTCTCACGGATTAGGCAAGATGACTTAGAACCTATTGGATCTTTGTCACCTGTGGAGGGGGGGGGGGGGGTCTTGACACTGTATCGAGGCTCTCCCGATGGGGGTGGGGGGGGGGGGTTTGGTTTGTTAAAATTGCACAACATTTTTTGATTTGAAAACCCTTTGCTTACCACCTCCGATAAGGAGTGTATTTACAGAGGGTCCGCTTACTGGCGAGTCGCACCCTCAGTGGGAGTGAGCCGTGATCTTCCTGAGGACTCCAAGGGAGCGTTCGCGTTGACCCGAAAGGGCTTTCCCCCCTAGGGGGGGGGGGGGTGCAGGTACCTCTGCAGGCGCCGAGGCGAGCTCGGATGCGGACGCCTGAATCGGTAGAAAATTAGCCATCGGAGGAACAAAATACAAATGAAAGTGAACATGCATACTTCACTTGGTCGTATCTGGGTTATTAAAATGTTAATTAGTTATTATAGTTCTAGGATCCAAATAGCCCACGTGTCTTAGAATTAGTTAATGTTGTTTTGAGGGTTTTTTTTTGTCGTGCGCCACACGCGCTGAAACTTTTTTGAAAATTTTAAAAAACAACAACCAAAAAAAAACAAAAAAAAACCGCTTTGAATCGCTGTAACAATTATTATTATTTTTTATTTGCGATCGGTCCGATCGGAATTAATAGGGGGGCGGGGAGGAGGGAAATTAAACGCGAATCCAGCGGCGTGCGTAAAAACGCAGAAGCCCTTATTTTGATTATAATCTTGAGAGATCGCGGTTGTTAAACAGGGGACTTCAAAACAAAACAAAAACTCGTAACGTGTTTTCGTGGGGGGGGGGGGGACCGATCTAGTTGTTTTTTTTTTTTTTGCTGTTGTTTTTTTAGGGCGGGAAAGAGAGGAAGGACAAACTGCGCATAGTTCATTAGCCGCTGCGATCGTGGCGGAGCGCAGCACTTCTGAAACACGTAAATCTATCACTATTATTATTATTATTATTATTATTAATATTATTACTAATAGTCGGCATGAAACAACAACCAGAGCTGCACGGGCGTTACTGTTAACACAAAACAGCGGCGCAAATAAGGCGAATGGAGGCTCCTGCTGCGTCTTCGCGAAATGGGGAGAGTATTGCGCAGCACGCGCAACAGCCTCTTCTTACGAGGAGGCTCGTAACGGTCTTCGCGAAATGAGTGCTGAATACAGCAGCGCGCGACAGCCATTTGCGCGTTCCTGTTGAATAAAGGCAGCTTTTAGAACGCGCAGCTGCGTTTTTTTTTTTTTTTTTTTTTTCTAAATCTAGGACTCGGCGATCGTCCTGTACCTTTCGGCCCCTAGGGGGGGGGGGAGAGGACTGGGGGGGGGACCCTCGGGGGGGGGGAGCATTCTGCCACCCACGTGATACGGGAAACCCGTCTCTGTTATACGCGCTTCAACGACAAGGCGGCGGTTTCCGCTTTTATAATTTTTTTGGGGTTTTTTTGTTTTTTTTTTTAATTTTATTTTTTTTTTATTTTATTTTATTTTTTTATACTCCTCGAACCGACACTGAGTACAGAATTACGACGCTAGCGATCTCGTTTTTTCCCTTTATAGAAAAACAAAAAAGGGAAATACTTCAGATTTAAACGCCGAGTGTGACGTCGGCTAGAGGGCTGCTGCAGATAACTATATAACCTTTATCATATAGAATATAATGAATATGCGAAACCAATACGATTCTATTTTGTATGCTATAATATTATTATTATTATTATTATTATTATTATTGTTTTATTATTATTGTTGTTGTTGTTGTTGTTGTGCCGCGAGAGACGGACAGTAATGTTAGATTAGAACTGTAACAAACGTCTCCATACATAAAATAACGTTTATTTTATTTTATTTTATTTTTTATTACTGTTTACTTTTGATAGTTCGATTTCAGTACACTTTCCTGCACTACATTATGAGTAACTATAATAGTAACACAATCATTTCCAGTCTTGACCATCTACTGTAATCGATGTCTGGCTCGGCAGCTGTTTATTGAAAAGCATTCTCCACCCCCGCTTGAACGGGACAGGGGAGATTTTAATACTTCAGATTTCATGCATTTATTTGGAAATATGTCTTTATCCCAGGCGACTCACGCAGGTGTTACAGGGCAGCAAGGACAGGGTTACAATGCAAGCTTCGTATTTAAATACAGTGTTGTTTACAGCAAGCGCAGATAATAACACTGCTAGAATCCAATATGAACTAGGATGCCGTGTATAATAATAACACTGCTAGAATACAATATGAACTAGGATGCCGTGTATAATAATAACACTGCTAGAATCCAATATGAACTAGGATGCCGTGTATAATAATAACACTGCTAGAATCCAATATGAACTAGGATGCCGTGTATAATAATAACACTGCTAGAATACAATATGAACTAGGATGCTGTGTATAATAATAACACTGCTAGAATCCAATATGAACTAGGATGCCGTGTATAATAATAACACTGCTAGAATCCAATATGAACTAGGATGCCGTGTATAATAATAACACTGCTAGAATACAATATGAACTAGGATGCCGTGTATAATAATAACACTGCTAGAATATGAACTAGGATGCCGTGTATAATAATAACACTGCTAGAATCCAATATGAACTAGGATGCCGTGTATAATAATAACACTGCTAGAATCCAATATGAACTAGGATGCCGTGTATAATAATAACACTGCTAGAATCCAATATGAACTAGGATGCCGTGTATAATAATAACACTGCTAGAATACAATATGAACTAGGATGCCGTGTATAATAATAACACTGCTAGAATACAATAGAATCCAATATGAACTAGGATGCCGTGTATAATAATAACACTGCTAGAATAATATGAACTAGGATGCCGTGTATAATAATAACACTGCTAGAATCCAATATGAACTAGGATGCCGTGTATAATAATAACACTGCTAGAATCCAATATGAACTAGGATGCCGTGTATAATAATAACACTGCTAGAATACAATATGAACTAGGATGCCGTGTATAATAATAACACTGCTAGAATACAATATGAACTAGGATGCCGTGTATAATAATAACACTGCTAGAATACAATATGAACTAGGATGCCGTGTATAATAATAACACTGCTAGAATCCAATATGAACTAGGATGCCGTGTATAATAATAACACTGCTAGAATCCAATATGAACTAGGATGCTGTGTATAATAATAACACTGCTAGAATACAATATGAACTAGGATGCCGTGTATAATAATAACGCTGCTAGAATACAATATGAACTAGGATGCCGTGTATAATAATAACACTGCTAGAATACAATATGAACTAGGATGCCGTGTATAATAATAACACTGCTAGAATCCAATATGAACTAGGATGCCGTGTATAATAATAACACTGCTAGAATCCAATATGAACTAGGATGCCGTGTATAATAATAACACTGCTAGAATACAATATGAACTAGGATGCCGTGTATAATAATAACACTGCTAGAATACAATATGAACTAGGATGCCGTGTATAATAATAACACTGCTAGAATCCAATATGAACTAGGATGCCGTGTATAATAATAACACTGCTAGAATCCAATATGAACTAGGATGCCGTGTATAATAATAACACTGCTAGAATCCAATATGAACTAGGATGCCGTGTATAATAATAACACTGCTAGAATCCAATATGAACTAGGATGCCGTGTATAATAATAACACTGCTAGAATACAATATGAACTAGGATGCCGTGTATAATAATAACACTGCTAGAATCCAATATGAACTAGGATGCCGTGTATAATAATAACACTGCTAGAATCCAATATGAACTAGGATGCCGTGTATAATAATAACACTGCTAGAATACAATATGAACTAGGATGCCGTGTATAATAATAACACTGCTAGAATCCAATATGAACTAGGATGCCGTGTATAATAATAACACTGCTAGAATCCAATATGAACTAGGATGCCGTGTATAATAATAACACTGCTAGAATCCAATATGAACTAGGATGCCGTGTATAATAATAACACTGCTAGAATGCCGTGTACAATATATGAACTAGGATGCCGTGTATAATAATAACACTGCTAGAATCCAATATGAACTAGGATGCCGTGTATAATAATAACACTGCTAGAATACAATATGAACTAGGATGCCGTGTATAATAATAACACTGCTAGAATCCAATATGAACTAGGATGCCGTGTATAATAATAACACTGCTAGAATACAATATGAACTAGGATGCCGTGTATAATAATAACACTGCTAGAATACAATATGAACTAGGATGCCGTGTATAATAATAACACTGCTAGAATACAATATGAACTAGGATGCCGTGTATAATAATAACACTGCTAGAATCCAATATGAACTAGGATGCCGTGTATAATAATAACACTGCTAGAATCCAATATGAACTAGGATGCCGTGTATAATAATAACACTGCTAGAAACACTGCTAGCCAATATGAACTAGGATGCCGTGTATAATAATAACACTGCTAGAATCCAATATGAACTAGGATGCCGTGTATAATAATAACACTGCTAGAATCCAATATGAACTAGGATGCCGTGTATAATAATAACACTGCTAGAATCCAATATGAACTAGGATGCCGTGTATAATAATAACACTGCTAGAATCCAATATGAACTAGGATGCCGTGTATAATAATAACACTGCTAGAATACAATATGAACTAGGATGCCGTGTATAATAATAACACTGCTAGAATACAATATGAACTAGGATGCCGTGTATAATAATAACACTGCTAGAATACAATATGAACTAGGATGCCGTGTATAATAATAACACTGCTAGAATCCAATATGAACTAGGATGCCGTGTATAATAATAACACTGCTAGAATACAATATGAACTAGGATGCCGTGTATAATAATAACACTGCTAGAATACAATATGAACTAGGATGCCGTGTATAATAATAACACTGCTAGAATACAATATGAACTAGGATGCCGTGTATAATAATAACACTGCTAGAATCCAATATGAACTAGGATGCCGTGTATAATAATAACACTGCTAGAATACAATATGAACTAGGATGCCGTGTATAATAATAACACTGCTAGAATCCAATATGAACTAGGATGCCGTGTATAATAATAACACTGCTAGAATACAATATGAACTAGGATGCCGTGTATAATAATAACACTGCTAGAATCCAATATGAACTAGGATGCCGTGTATAATAATAACACTGCTAGAATCCAATATGAACTAGGATGCCGTGTATAATAATAACACTGCTAGAATACAATATGAACTAGGATGCCGTGTATAATAATAACACTGCTAGAATCCAATATGAACTAGGATGCCGTGTATAATAATAACACTGCTAGAATACAATATGAACTAGGATGCCGTGTATAATAATAACACTGCTAGAATACAATATGAACTAGGATGCCGTGTATAATAATAACACTGCTAGAATCCAATATGAACTAGGATGCCGTGTATAATAATAACACTGCTAGAATCCAATATGAACTAGGATGCCGTTTTGCCAGACAAATAGTAAAGGGCAGGTGACAGTTAAGCACAAATGAAGGGATCTAAAACATTTTACTAAAGCCCCTTTTCACGCTGGCACACCTATCCTAGGTCTTAGAGATTGAACACAGACAGCTCGGGCCAAGGGTCACAGAGCATTTTAGGATTGAATCATAATTAGGTGGATATATGAACATAATTTAGATATTTTTATTTACATCATGTAATCAAAGAAACTACAAAACGACCTCACAAAAGAAAAGGCTACCGTCGAAATACTTCATGAATTCAATGACAAGTGTCTCCCTCTCTCTCTCTTTATTTATAATTATGTTGGTTTTTTTTGTTGGTTTTTTAAACAGGTGGAAAATCTACCCGACAGCCTGATTTATAACGACCGTCTGACTGGGAGGGAACAGAACGGAATTCCCCGCACCGCCCCCCCCCCCAAAAAAAAATAAACGAAACCCGGGTCGTTAGATTCTGATTGACACAGGAACCTAAAATCTAAATGACAGAACTGTAGAATCCAGACCACCTCAAAATCAGGAATTTGCCGTTCGGAACCCTTTTGAAATACAGAATCGGAGAGCAGAGCCTTGGAAGTCGTTCCGGAGGGAGAATAATCGACTCTCTTCTGAAGCGTGCATGAGTTTCGCAAAGGTCAGCACGGACCCTGGCTGCTGAAATGAGTGAAGACCAGCCGGAACACCCCTCGGGGAATGGGCTGGTCGAGGGAGGGGAGGAGGCTGGGCCAATCGCGTCAGCAGCAGAGCAGCCTGGACCAATAGGAGTGGGGGAGACCGATCCAACAGGGGAGCTGGCAGGGAGCGAGGAGTGGGAGATTGAGCTGGTCCGAGCTGACGGGAAGGAGGACGGCCCGCCGGCGCAAGAGGATTTAGCGGCTGGAAGCCGCGAGGTGAACGGCGCGGCGGACGTCCTGCCAGGGGAGAACGAGAGCAACGGCGGGGAGAGCGAGAGGGGGAGCAGCGTGGCGTGGAGCGAGACAAACTTCGCGGGAGACAGCAAGAGGCAGCGGCGAAACAAGTGAGGGGAAAACAGGGCAAGCTTTCGCGGGCGTTTCCCGACGGGGCGTCAGTTAGCTTTCAGATAGCTTTGCCGCGCGCGTTTCCGGTCTGTTTTGACGTGGCTTTCTTACAGGTTGTCTGTGTGACGTCTCTCCCCTCTCCCAGCTCTTTCGGAGGAACCCGTCGGAAGAAAGCACTGGTGGAGGACGACTGGGAGGACTGGCCCATACTGGGATCCGGGTGGAAAAGGAAAGAGGTGTTCAGGAGGTCCGGAGCTTCTATGGGGAAGACAGACACTTACTATATGAGGTATGGGGCGAGGCTAATCTTGTTTGCAGTCAAGGGAGGAGGGGTGTGGCTAGTCAAGCAGACCAGCGTTTGGGCTCTAGTGCTTCAGCAGTAGGCGGGGGGTTTGTGGCTGTGTGTTTTGATTGGTGCTCCCTGCTCTTCCTCTGCCTCTCCAGCCCGGACGGCAGTCGGATGCGCAGCAGGATTGAGATGGTGAAACACATCGGAGGGCAGATGGACCTCACTGAGTTTGACTACAAATCTGGGTGCTTTGTGGTGCCCGGGGGAACCCCGAAAAGGGTAAGACCGGTCCGGTTACCCCGATATTTAAGGATGTAAATGAAAAGAGTAGTAGCAGTACTTGTGAATGTGATACCACGAGGTTCCTCAGCCACTGACTCGCTGTGTGTGCGTGCGAGACCCCGAGCGAGTCTCTTCACCTCCTTGTGCTGCGTCCTTCAGACGAGACGTCAAACACACGAGGTCCTATTGGAAGAGACTCTGCAGCAGCAGCAGTTGTTGATGATGCAGAGTTCACCCTCCTAGTCTCTGCGAGTCGCTTTGGGTAAAAGCCTCTGCTGTTAGTAGTTCCCTGTGAAAATTCCCAGTCTAAATTATAAACTTATTTTTTTATTTTAAGCACTTTAAAATAAATACAGTGAGAGTTTGGTTTTTTCTCTGACGCCCCACCTCTCACCTGAGTTAATAAGAATCAGCAGAGTTGATGTGGGTCGTATTTATGTTGTTTATTAGTGGAAGTGTCATTTTCAAATGGTAATTGCAGCTGAACTGCAGAGCGGTTTTGTGTTGTCATGGTGATTAGACGGTCCGGTCTCGTTTCTCTTCTAGAAGGCAGGAAGAGGGAGGAAGAAGAAGGAACAACTTTTGATGGAAAGGGACGATCTAGTCTCCACCCCCGACTCCGTGCGGACCCCCGACCGCGTCTTCACCCCCGACAGCGCGCTTGCCTCGGACAGGATCTGCACTCCCGTCAAGACCCCCCAAACCAAACCCTCGCCTCAGCGCTTCTCTCTCCCCAAGGCCTCCCCGGTCAAGTTTACCACCCCGCCGAATATCTCCCCCCGCCCCTCTTCCTCCACCTCCTCCGCCTCCTCCTTGCACCCCGATCCTTCCTCCTGGTCCCGAGCTGTAACGAACGAGCTGCACACCCTGCCTTTCATACCCACGGAGCCCGTCGTCTTGTAAGTGTGGCTAATGAAAGTGTCCCATTGTAAAAGCACAGCACAGTGGAAGCATTGTAAAGCACAGAGAGGTCTGGTAAAGCATAGGGAAGCATTGTAAAGCACAGAGAGGTCTGGTAAAGCATAGGGAAGCATTGTAAAGCACAGAGAGGTCTGGTAAAGCATAGGGAAGCATTGTAAAGCACAGAGAGGTCTGGTAAAGCATAGGGAAGCATTGTAAAGCACAGAGAGGTCTGGTAAAGCATAGGGAAGCATTGTAAAGCACAGAGAGGTCTGGTAAAGCATAGGGAAGCATTGTAAACACAGAGAGGTCTGGTAAAGCACAGGGAAGCATTGTAAACACAGAGATGTCTGGTAAAGCACAGGGAAGCATTGTAAAGCACAGAGAGGACTGGTAAAGCATAGGGAAAGGGACCAGACTTTTATTTTATTTATTTTTTTTCCTATGACGTTCGAATCAAATCTCAAATTGGTACTAAAGCCCAGATTTCTGGACACCCTCCCATTACTGATTGTCTTTGTCTTCCCCGCCCCCCCCCTCACAGGGGCTGTGAGAATTGTGGGAAACCTCTTTCCAGAATGGAATTCGGAATAACTGGGCAGCTGTGTTCCAACTGCAAACGTAAGCGCTTTCTTTAAAATCCCATTCAGAAACGAGGAGGGGGGTGTGGCTGTGCTGCTTTCACTAGGAGTTTAATAATGAGACTCCCGCTGCACAGCGGTGTGATCCAGTCCTGCTTTCACTAGGAGTTTAATAATCAGACTCCCGCTGCACAGCGGTGTGATCCAGTCCTGCTTTCACTAGGAGTTTAATAATCAGACTCCCGCTCCACAGCAGTGTGATCCAGTCCTGCTTTCACTAGGAGTTTAATAATCAGACTCCCGCTGCACAGCGGTGTGATCCAGTCCTGCTTTCACTAGGAGTTTAATAATCAGACTCCCGCTGCACAGCAGTGTGATCCAGTCCTGCTTTCACTAGGAGTTTAATAATCAGACTCCCGCTGCACAGCAGTGTGATCCAGTCCTGCTTTCACTAGGAGTTTAATAATGAGACTCCCGCTGCACAGCGGTGTGATCCAGTCCTGCTTTCACTAGGAGTTTAATAATCAGACTCCCGCTGCACAGCGGTGTGATCCAGTCCTGCTTTCACTAGGAGTTTAATAATCAGACTCCCGCTGCACAGCAGTGTGATCCAGTCCTGCTTTCACTAGGAGTTTAATAATCAGACTCCCGCTGCACAGCGGTGTGATCCAGTCCTGCTTTCACTAGGAGTTTAATAATAAGACTCCCCTCCACAGCAGTGTGATCCAGTCCTGCTTTCACTAGGAGTTTAATAATCAGACTCCCGCTGCACAGCGGTGTGATCCAGTCCTGCTTTCACTAGGAGCTGTGTGGTTAAAATGATTGATTGAATTTTTTACAGGGTGATTATTTTTGCAGGGGGTGAAAACATAGATTATTTAATTGAATTCATTTTATTTCTTGTAATCTTTGTCTCCTTCCCCCCACCCCCCCCCCACCCCTCTGGTACAGCTGCTATAAAGCCAGAAACCTCTCGAAATATCGTCTTCAGAAAGGTAAGCGTCACAGCTTTGGTTGTGTATTATTATTATTATTATTATTATTATAAATTGGTCATTCAGCAGACGCTTGTAACGACTCGCAGAGACTAGGAGGGTGAACTCTGCATCGTCAACAACTGCTGCTGCTGCAGAGTCTCTTCCAATAGGACCTCGTTTGTTTGACGTCTCGTCTGAAGGACGGAGCACAAGGAGGTTCAGTGACTCACTCAGGGTCTCACACAACGAGTCAGTGGCTGGGATTTGAACCTCCTGGTATGAAGACCCCTTTCTTTACCCACCGGACCCCCAAACCCCACCTCTTCTGGGTCAGGTTACTGGCTGAAGGCATGTCAGTCAATAGGGGAAAGCAGCAGCTGATTGGTTAATGACGGGATAGACGCCGTCGAAGGGGGCGGGGACAATGTGAGCTTTCGGGGGAGCAGAGGAAGTGCTCTGGAAGCGAGGCCGGCAAACCGAGAGTTCTTTCAGCTGGGGGGGGGGGGGGGGGGGGAGTTTTGTTTCTTTTCAAAAGCTGCGTATTCGAGAACCGTGTTTCATTAGTGGCAACGGCTTTTTAATGTCAAGAGAGAGAGAAATACTTCTCTGAGGAGCAGAGATGCAAGATTATTCGAGCGTACAAATCATACGAATATTTTTCGAAGTACCGTACTACAGTTTTAGCTTCCAGTAGACTTTTTCGTTTTATTGATCATGGTTTCATCGTTTCTTTGATTACACAACGTTAAATTAAATATCTAAATTATGTTCATATATATATATATATATATATAATATTTTTTTTTTTTTTTTTTTTTAATTACACCTCTAACATTTATTGCAAACCCTTTGGCCTCCTCTGTAGTTCTTCATCTAAGTTTTTCACCACCTGGAGTGGAATGGCTATCCTGCAGGAGCGATCGCACCCCAAACCCCCCCCCCCCGTTGTAGGGGGCAGTGTGCCGCTCTCACCCGGGCTTTTCTCTGCCCTCTCTGCAGTGGCTGCCCTGCGGCCAGTGCGTGGCGTGTCACGTCACTGTGGACTGTGGAATGTGTGCCAGCTGTCGGAATGGGCTCCTGAACCCAGACTCGGCCAGACCGGTCCGGTGTCGGAGAAGGAAGTGTCTCCGGCCCGTCCGAAAGGTACTGGACCAGCCAGACCCCCACTGTGAGACAGACCGGACCCCCACTGTGAGACAGACCAGACCCCCACTGTGAGACAGACCAGACCCCCACTGTGAGACAGACCAGACCCCCACTGTGAGACAGACCAGACCCCCACTGTGAGACAGACCGGACCCCCACTGTGAGAGACCAGACCCCCACTGTGAGACAGACCGGACCCCCACTGTGAGAGACCAGACCCCGACTGTGAGACAGACCAGACTCCCACTGCACAGCACTGTGAGACAGACCACTGTGCACAGACCTGTGAGACACTGTCCCATTGCACAGCACTGTGAGACAGACCGGACCCCCACTGTGAGAGACCAGACCCCCACTTGCACAGCACTGTGAGACAGACCGGACCCCCACTGTGCACAGACACTGTGAGACAGACCGGACTCCCACTGTGCACAGCACTGTGAGACAGACCGGACTCCCACTTGCACAGCACTGTGAGACAGACCAGACTCCCACTGCACAGCACTGTGAGACAGACTCCCATTGCACAGCACTGTGAGACAGACTCCCATTGCACAGCACTGTGAGACAGACTCCCATTGCACAGCACTGTGAGACAGACTCCCATTGCACAGCACTGTGAGACAGACTCTCCCATTGCACAGCACTGTGAGACAGACTCTCCCATTGCACAGCACTGTGAGACAGACTCCCATTGCACAGCACTGTGAGACAGACTCTCATTGCACAGCACTGTGAGACAGACTCTCCATTGCACAGCACTGTGAGACAGACTCCCATTGCACAGCACTGTGAGACAGACTCTCCCATTGCACAGCACTGTGAGACAGACTCTCCCATTGCACAGCACTGTGAGACAGACTCCCATTGCACAGCACTGTGAGACAGACTCCCATTGCACAGCACTGTGAGACAGACTCCCATTGCACAGCACTGTGAGACAGACTCCCATTGCACAGCACTGTGAGACAGACTCCCATTGCACAGCACTGTGAGACCGACTCCCATTGCACAGCACTGTGAGACAGAGAAGCGCAAATAACGACTAGAATACAATATGAACTAGGAGGCAACAAGTTAGGATCACAGTGAGTTATATCAAACCCTTCCATGCATGAAGACCTCATACGCATGGAAACATCTCTTCTAGTCTTTATATAGATTATATGTGGAAGACTATCAAGCAAACGCATGACAGAGTCAAAGGAACCAGATGCCATGTACAAAGAAAAACAAAACTAAAGTGAATGTTAATAAATATGACATTTACTACTTGTTATATTTCAGCTGTTTTGCAAGTATTTCATGCATGATGAGCATGCACGCACAATGCGTTGTTAAACACGAAGACGACGTTGCTTATGATATTTGAGATCAAGTTGTGTTTTAATAAACCGGGCTGCTGTAGAGTGACGTGTAATAGATGATTGTATTACTTCATTATTGCTATTAATCATTTTTAGAAGAAGACACTGAAAGGACAGAAGCGTGGGAAGCAGATTAAATCCACAGTGAGTATTATTATTATTATTATTAATTTTTCATTTTGTGGACGCTTTTATCCAGAGCGACTCGCAGAGACTATGGGGGGTGAACTCTGCATCTTCAACAGCTGCTGCTGCAGAGTCTCTTCCAGTAGGACCGCGTTTTGTTTGACGTCTTGTCCGAAGGACGGAGCACAAGGAGGTGAAGTGACTCGCTCGGGGTCTCACACACACACACACACACACACACACACACACACACACACACACGCACACACACACACACAGCGAGTCAGTGGCTGAGCTGGGATTGAACTGGGAATCTCCTGGTAGCAAGCCCCTTCCTACACTGAAATCTTTGTGAATATTTTTTTTTGAAGAAGGGATTTTGCCCTGAAATATATTTGTGTTATTATTTGTTCTGATTGTCATTTAAATGTTTTTTTTTTCCTTTCCAGAAACTAAAGAAGAAACTGCAGTCTGATTATTTGGCGAGAATGAACAAGATAAGGGTAAGGTTTTTTTTTTTTTTTTTATTTTGTATTTGTGTTGATCTGCCACGCTGTTGTTTTTTGCATTCTCTCTTATTTGCAATCGTTCTCCTCCATTCATCCTCCAGCTTTCTAATTAGCTAAAACCGTCACTCTGGCTGACATTGTAATTAACAGATGGCATTTTTATCAATTAAAACGTGCATATAAAATATAAAATATCATGAGAAGCTGCTGTCCCCTCCCTAAAATAAAAGCACAGCACAGTGATTGGAGACTGGCCGTGTCTGCTTTCAGAGCATGCAGAAGGTGAAGCTGGAGGAGAGCAACCCAGAGCACTGGGAGGATAACGACTACATCGTGCCGTTCAGCAAGGTGAGAGGCATCCCCTTCGCTCGCCGACCGCGCGAGGAGAACATGGCAGCACGGGCTCCTTTTGCAAAGTAACGCTGCGTCACCCACTCCAGGTTTCACTAGCAGCTTGATCAGCCCCCAGTGTGTCTCGCTAACAAGCTCAGGTGTGTCTGATTATTAAACTCCTAGTGAAAGCAGGACTGGATCACACCGCTGTGCAGCGGGAGTCTGATTATTAAACTCCTAGTGAAAGCAGGACTGGATCACACTGCTGTGCAGCGGGAGTCTGATTATTAAACTCCTAGTGAAAGCAGGACTGGATCACACTGCTGTGCAGCGGGAGTCTGATTATTAAACTCCTAGTGAAAGCAGGACTGGATCACACTGCTGTGCAGCGGGAGTCTGATTATTAAACTCCTAGTGAAAGCAGGACTGGATCACACTGCTGTGCAGCGGGAGTCTGATTATTAAACTCCTAGTGAAAGCAGGACTGGATCACACCGCTGTGCAGCGGGAGTCTGATTATTAAACTCCTAGTGAAAGCAGGACTGGATCACACTGCTGTGCAGCGGGAGTCTGATTATTAAACTCCTAGTGAAAGCAGGACTGGATCACACTGCTGTGCAGCGGGAGTCTGATTATTAAACTCCTAGTGAAAGCAGGACTGGATCACACTGCTGTGCAGCGGGAGTCTGATTATTAAACTCCTAGTGAAAGCAGGACTGGATCACACTGCTGTGCAGCGGGAGTCTGATTATTAAACTCCTAGTGAAAGCAGGACTGGATCACACTGCTGTGCAGCGGGAGTCTGATTATTAAACTCCTAGTGAAAGCAGGACTGGATCACACTGCTGTGCAGCGGGAGTCTGATTCCCTGATTTTTGTGTTTTTTTTATTTTTTTTATCTTGTCGTCGTTGTATGAAGTTCTGCTTCTAATTCTGCGTACTGCTATTATCGATCGACCGAAAAGGAATCATTTTGTGTCTAATTTCAGAAAGAGAAGAAGGAACAGTACAGCTGTTTGAGTGCGGGAATGATAAGAGAGGTGAGCGTGCTTAGTAATGTTTGGGCTCCCCCCCCCATCCCCTCGGACTGGCCCGGGGAGGGGGGGGCCCCGTCAAGTAAGTAACATACCATGGTCAAAAGCCCCCCCCCCCCCACGGTCAGTTCAGTCATTGTATGGTACGGTTTCGGGGGGGGGGGGGGGGGGGGGGGGGGGGGGGGGTGGGGGGGGGGTTCGGGGGGGGGGGGGGGGGGGGGCAGTTCATTCATTGTATGGGTACCATGGTTTTTCCAAAGGGGGGGGGGGTCAGTCAAGTAAGTAACATGGTACGGTTTGCGGGGGGGGGGGGGGGGGGGGCAGTTCATTCATTGTTGGTACATGGGGGGGGGGGTTGCCCCCACGTCAAGTAAGTATGGTTACAGTTCAAAAGCCCCCCCCCCAGTCAAGTAAGTAATCATACCATGGTAAGCCCCCCCCAGGGTCAGTTAAGTAACATGGTATGCCAAAGGGGGGGGGGGGGGTCAGTTCATTCATGTTACCATGGTATGCCCCCCCCCCCCCAGTCAAGTAAGTCAACATTGGTATGCCAAAAGGTTCCCCAGGGGGGGGCAGTTCATACCATGTATGGCCCCCCCCCGGGGGGGGGGGGGGTAAGTAACATTACCATGCCAAAGCCCCCCCCCGGGGGGGGCAGTTCATTCCATGTATGGTACGGTTTCGGGGGGGGGGGGGTCAGTTCATTATTGTATGGTACGGTTTCGGGGGGGGTCCCCATTCATTGTAAGGTACGGTTTCATACCATGGGGGGTCAGTTCATTCATTGTATGGTACCCCCCCGGGGGGGTAAGTAACATTCCATGTATGGGCCCCCCCCAGTCAAGTAACATTGTATGGTACGGTTTCCTGTAATTGTAATTGAACACAGTGTCACTGAAATTGTTCTTTTCCAGTTTCCCGTCCCACAATACCACGAACCAGAAGACTTCTCCTACTTCTACGTGGATAATGAGGACGACAATGACGTGAGTCTGTGTGTGTGCGTGTGTGCGTGCGTGCGTGTGTGTGTATAGAGATTTTATGTGTCTGTGAGAGAGATATATAATGGGAGAGGCTCTGAAAACTCAGTCCAAAGTGTTCTGAAAAGACTCTTGTTAGATATTTAAAAGTCTTCTGCTTTAAGAAGTTTCTTTTTAGTATTCAGACTTCTAGTGGCGCTAATAAAATGCATTTTATCACTGCCTTCAGTAGAAGCTTAATAAATTCAACAGCAAGCGTTTCCGCAGGGAAGCCGTGAACACGTTCGCAGTGATGTTTCTTTCTTTCGTTGTGTATTTATTTTTTAGTGAGTAGTGTTCACAGCTGGGGTTCTCCTCGCGCTGGGGCGGGACTCTTTGACATGGCGTGTGTGTTTCCCTGCAGGACCAGGACGGACCCAAGAAGCGAAGCCGGCGGTCGTGTGGGCAGTGCCAGGCCTGCCTGCGCACCACAGACTGCCGCACCTGTGACTTCTGCCAGGACAAGCCCAAATTCGGGGGCCGGAACAAGAAGAGGCAGAAGTGTCGCCTCCGGCAGTGCCAAGTGGAGGCCATGGTGAATACAGCACTGTCCAATACAATACAGCACAGTCCGATACAATATAACATCGTTCAGTACAATACAGTACAGTCAGTGGCTGAGCTGGGATTTGAACCTCGTGGTATCCAGCCCCCTTTCTCTAACCCCTAGACCGCATAGCCTGTAATTAATAAAAGTTTGTGTTTTTTGGTAGAGGCACCTCCTTCCCTTCCAGCGGGGTCAGACGAAGCACATGGAGGACATCGGCTGGCTCGGGCCCGGCAGGCCACGCCCCCAGTCCCCCAGGACCCCCAAACTGCGCAGGAGCAAGGCGGGGCGCCCCCGAAAGACCCCGCACCCCACCTGGCCCTCCTGGGAGGCGTTCGAATTCACCAACGAGGAGGAGGAGGAGGAGTACGAGCTGCAGGTAACGTCAACGTTTTCGAATAAGATCGACCAATCTCAGCAGCCGGATTTCCAGAGCTTTATAACAGCCCCCGTGTTCAGAATCAGGCACTCTTGTTTTCTGGGGTTTAAAAAAAATAAAAAATTAAAATAAAAACGCATACCAGGTACCATTTAAAAAAAAAAATGTATATATTATATATCTATTACTGTGATGGAAAGTAAATCATTACAGTCCGTTGAAATTTTGCTACGTTTTCCACCCAGCTATTAATTGAGTGTCTCTTTCCTGTCAGTATGAAGAGGCGCTGGAGGAAGGTGGCGTGGGAGAAGACATTCAGATAGACAGACAGGTACCCCCAGGGGGGGAAGGGACCCCCTCCTCCCCCCAGACTCCCGTCCAGGAAGCTTCAGCGTTTGTAAGCAGGGCTGGGGTGATTTCCGGTGTTTTCATTCCCTTTTTCAAAGTGGAAATCGGGAGGGGAAACAGGACTTGACCCCGGTCCTGGAGCCCGCAGAGTCTCTAACCTGTGCCCCCTTTCTCTCCTCTTCTCTCCAGGGGGACCCCACACCTCAGTTGCCCCAATACCCCGGTTACCTCAACCACAAAGCAGAGCAACTGGACAACAGCTACCCCATCAGGATACAGGTGAGTCGAGGGAGGAGAAGGCACTGCCTAATAATAATAATAATAAAAATAATAATAATAATAATAATACTAGACTTCATTGAGGGGAGCTCTGAACCCCAGGACTGGGTGCAGCAGCAGCAGCAGGGCTAGTGTGAGTTTCTAACCCTGCTCAAACTCCTGGCTCCTGATCATTGCAATATTAATAATACTAGACTTCATTGAGGGGAGCTCTGAACCCCAGGACTGGGAGTTTCTAACAGCAGCAGGCTCCTGATCATTGCAGCAGGGGAGCTAGTGTGAGTTTCTAACCCTGCTCAAACTCCTGCCTCCTGATCATTGCAATATTAATAATACTAGACTTCATTGAGGGGAGCTCTGAACCCCAGGACTGGGTGCAGCAGCAGCAGCAGGGCTAGTGTGAGTTTCTAACCCTGCTCAAACTCCTGGCTCCTGATCATTGCAATATTAATAATACTAGACTTCATTGAGGGGAGCTCTGAACCCCAGGACTGGGTGCAGCAGCAGCAGCAGGGCTAGTGTGAGTTTCTAACCCAGCTCAAACTCCTGCCTCCTGATCATTGCAATATTAATAATACTAGACTTCACTGAGGGGAGCTCTGAACCCCAGGACTGGGTGCAGCAGCAGCAGCAGGGCTAGTGTGAGTTTGTAACCCTGCTCAAACTCCTGGCTCCTGATCATTGCAATATTAATAATACTAGACTTCATTGAGGGGAGCTCTGAACCCCAGGACTGGGTGCAGCAGCAGCAGCAGGGCTAGTGTGAGTTTCTAACCCAGCGAGATGTTTGATGTCTTCTCCTCCTCTCCTCAGGGCTGCTTGAAGACAGATTACGGAAACATCGAAATCATGAAAGTGAACGAGTTCTCAGGACCCGGCGCCCAGCTGAGCGAATGCTACCCCTCCACTGTGAGTAAACCAGACCAGAGTTAAACACGGGGTCACTCGCAAAACCGTCTCACTTGAATGATCTACTTGTGTGTGTGTGCCAGTCTGTTGGCAGATTTATTCAAAGGGCGACAGGCAGAAGGAGTTACAGGGTCACAATGTGAGAGTGTGTCGATGCAGTGTAGTTTACAGCAAGTGCAAGTGATACTGCTGGGATGCAGAAAGGGTTACAGCAATGTAATCTTGCTGAAGGTGAGGTCTGGCAAGCCCGCTGCCCATAGTCTTGAAAGAGGCTTAATTCAAGCCTTCATTTCAGAGCAGCGAGACGACACTTAAATCGAGTTTAAAAAATAAATAAATAAATAAATAATCCTGTTTATTAATGCAAGAAAGAATTCAAGATCCTCACCCAAGTTTCCAGGCGCGGAATTCGGAGATTCGCTCGAGGCTCCCAAAATGAGTCCTCGATTTGTTTTGTTTTTTTTTATCTGAAGTAACGTTTGCCAAAGTGATGTCGCCACCAGTTGCCAGGGCAACCGGCTCCACCCAGAGTAAACTGCACCTCGCCCTTTTTAAGCGCAGACAAAAAAAACAAATACCAATTATAGACCTGCGTCAAAAATAAGAGTCCTGAGGCAAATGCGGTGTGTTGCAGAACCGTTTTTGTTTTCCTCTCCCTGAGGTTAAGTTCAAATCCACAGTATGTTAACACAGGGAAGGGAATCAGGCTCCTCTTGCACAGCAGTGTCACCCACTCCAGGTTTTACTAGCAGCTTGATCAGCCCCAGCGCGTGTCGTCTTATTAAACTCGTAGTGAAACCAGGAATGGATCAAACCGCTCTGCAACGTGAGTCTAATTGCCAACCCCCCAAAAAAAGGTCAAACATACAGTCCCATTGAGTGCAGGGGGGGGGTCTTTGTCTTCCAGGAAGTCCAGGTTCTGTACGACAGGACGGGTGCCCCTGTCCTCTTTGAGAAGCCAGCCCCCGTGGTGCCCCAGGTGTTATACAGCAAGGCCACAGCGCCCCCTTTCTGCAGGGAGGAGCAGTTGCAGCAGGGAGAGCGGGAGCCGATCGAGACCATCGACCTGGACGAGGAAGAGGACGAGGGGGTGAAGATCGTGCAGGTCGACGATGACGTGCTGGAGGTCACGCCAGTGGTGAGAGAGAGGGGGGGGGGAGAGAGGGGAGAGAGAGAGAGAGAGAGAGAGAGAGAGAGAGAGAGAGAGAGAGAGAGAGAGAGAGAGAGATGCAGCAGCAGGAATTGCAACAGTCCTTGGCGGCAGATTCAGAAATACTGAAAGAAATCTCTCATATTGTTGCGGTCAAAATGTCTTGTCGCTAAATTTATTCAGTTTCTTTTAGTGTTTGTGTTGAAGACGTTGAGAGAGACTTCCAGTTTGCCGTTGAATTTATTAAGTTTCCTTTAGAGTTTCTCTTGCATTTTCTGCTATACCAATCCAGATGTTTCCCTTCTCTCTTCCCAGATCACTGGGATCTACAGCCTTGCCTCTAGCGAGGCTGACCCACCCCAAACCCAACCCCAACCCCAACCCCAACCCCATGAACTCCTCCTCTTCCTGGACCGGATCAGACAGGTCCCCCTCCCGGCACACTGGGTGGGCCTGGCGCTGGACGGCCCTCGGATCCAGCTGCTCCAGTGCTCCAAGCTCTCCACCATGTCTGACACCGTGGTCCAGATCGAGCACGGGTTCTACTACCAGATCACGGTGCAGGGGCAGGCCCTGCTGCTCTCGCACCCCGTGTACGAGCGACACCCGGAGCGGCTGCGCGCTGTCGGGGACGTCATCGGCCTGCTCGCCGACCTCGAGGGGTACAGGGTGTGCGTCGGGTACCCCAACAACCTGCCCGGAGCCGAGGACGAGCCCTTGATGTTCGTGAGAGCAGCCACCTGCGAGCTGCTGGTGCAGGGCGAGGAGAGGTGCGACCGCTGCAGCGTGACCCCGCTGGTCGTGTGACGGGGGACAGGCACGGGGGGGGGGCGTCTCATTCTGATTTTGTTTTCCCTGAAACGAGATTGCCGTCCGATTTTTCCGCGCGAGAATCGCAGACAGCCCGACTCCTGTAAAAGGCTCTCGGTTAAAGAGAGAGAAATTTAAACAGATTTGTTCAAAATGTTTTTACTATTCGTTTTTTGGTTTGCTTTTGTCTCTCTTTGATTACAACAACGCGAACCTAGAAACTCAATCCGCTGGATTTGAACCCTGGACTCAAGACTCGCAGAGCCTCAAAAACGCTCCTAAAACCCCCACCCTGCCCCCCCAGGTGTGGCTGCAATGTGTTTTTTTTTTTTCTTCAAAGTTAAATTCTGTGCAAGACAAAGACTCTACCTCAATATAACTTGTTTTCTATAGAATAATAATAATTGAAAATCATGACTGATGCAGAATGCACAACTGACTGTAAACTCATCCTGCAAGGCAGTCCGCACCCCTTTAAAACCAGGGGTGTCCCAAACCCTGGACGAAAAATTGCTTTTAAAATGATTGGACAGCCCTCCAGGACTGTGATTGGCTGATTGGACAGCCCTCCAGGCCTGTGATTGGCTGACTGGACAGCCCTCCAGGCCTGGGATTGGCTGATTGGACAGCGCTGTTATAAATAATTTTATGCAGCTTCTACTGTCGGTTTTAAGCAGATAAATTAAACAGAGCCCCTTTTATCAGATTAAAGCTGCAGCTATTCTTTCACTGTTCCCTATTCACACAGACTTGCGCGTCCGCAAATGCCCGCTAGAGGGCAGTGATTCTGCTTGTGATCGATGGTCCAGTGTTAATTAAGCTACAATGTTAAACTCTGGACACTAGGTGGCAGCAGTGGCCCGAATGAAGGTCTGTTTGATTGCTTTTAGAATGTTGGTTGTAATTTGTGTTAAACGTCAAAATGTACAGAACGAGATGTAAACAGAAGTGTGTGTTTTATTTATGGCTTGTCCACACTGCAGCCCAGCGCTTTCCTTCTCTAACCACTGAGCTCCTCAAACCCACTGCCTTCCACACTGCAGCCCAGCGCTTTCTCAAACTGAGCTCCTCAAACCCACTGCCTTCCACACTGCAGCCCAGCGCTTTCTTTATCTAACCACTGAGCTCCTCAAACCCACTGCCTTCCACACTGCAGCCCAGCGCTTTCTTTATCTAACCACTGAGCTCCTCAAACCCACTGCCTTCCACACTGCAGCCCAGCGCTTTCTTTATCAAACCACTGAGCTCCTCAAACCCACTGCCTTCCACACTGCAGCCCAGCGCTTTCTTTATCTAACCACTGAGCTCCTCAAACCCACTGCCTTCCACACTGCAGCCCAGCGCTTTCTTTATCTAACCACTGAGCTCCTCAAACCCACTGCCTTCCACACTGCAGCCCAGCGCTTTCTTTATCTAACCACTGAGCTCCTCAAACCCACTGCCTTCCACACTGCAGCCCAGCGCTTTCTTTATCTAACCACTGAGCTCCTCAAACCCACTGCCTTCCACACTGCAGCCCAGCGCTTTCTCTATCTAACCACTGAGCTCCTCAAACCCACTGCCTTCCACACTGCAGCCCAGCGCTTTCTTTATCTAACCACTGAGCTCCTCAAACCTCAAAATACTTGCAATTTCTGTGTTTTGAGGAACTCCGCAGTCAGTGTTTGGACAGTACAGTTGTTAAAGTTGTTCAGAAAGGTTTTTGGTTTTCTTTTTCTATTTGTAAATGAAGAATAATTCTCTAATGTTTTAATTAATTAAATAACACTGGATTAGTACTGTAAAATAAATTAAATGGTGTTTTCAGTTTGGAGAATGGAATTTAAGTCCCCTGTAATTCATTATTTGTTTTCATTGTTTTGTTGAAATCCATGAAATTAGTGTCTCAAGCCTGCCCTGGACTGGGGGGAGCCCCCTTTCTCTTAGGGGGGTGAGGGAGGGAGGGAGCAGTTCAGTCTCTGTGTCTCAAGCCTGCCCTGGACTGGGGGGAGCCCCCTTTCTCTTAGGGGGGTGAGGGAGGGAGGGAGCAGTTCAGTCTCTGTGTCTCAAGCCTGCCCTGGACTGGGGGGAGCCCCCTTTCTCTTAGGGGGGTGAGGGAGGGAGGGAGCAGTTCAGTCTCTGTGTCTCAAGCCTGCCCTGGACTGGGGGGAGCCCCCTTTCTTTTAGGGGGGTGAGGGAGGGAGGGAGCAGTTCAGTCTCCGTGCCTCAAGCCTGCCCTGGACTGGAGGGAGCCCCCTTTCTCTTAGGGGGGTGAGGGAGGGAGGGAGCAGTTCAGTCTCTGTGTCTCAAGCCTGCCCTGGACTGGGGGGAGCCCCCTTTCTCTTAGGGGGGTGAGGGAGGGAGGGAGCAGTTCAGTCTCTGTGTCTCAAGCCTGTCCTGGACTAGAGGGAGCCCCCTTTCTCTTAGGGGGGTGAGGGAGGGAGGGAGCAGTTCAGTCTCTATGTCTCAAGCCTGTCCTGGACTGGAGGGAGCCCCCTTTCTCTTAGGGGGGTGAGGGAGGGAGGGAGGGAGCAGTTCAGTCTCCGTGCCTCAAGCCTGTCCTGGACTGGAGGGAGCCCCCTTTCTCTTAGGGGGGTGAGGGAGGGAGGAGGGAGGGAGCAGTTCAGTCTCTGTGTCTCAAGCCTGTCCTGGACTGGGGGGAGCCCCCTTTTCTCTTAGGTGGGTGAGGGAGGGAGCCCCATGTCTCTCAAGATGGCGAAAGAGAGAAAAAAATAAATGAACAAACAGCCAAGCGTTTTCAAACCAGGAAAGTTTGCATTTTATTTATTATCATAACATTTATTTTTGTATAAACTTGTTTATTTTTGTTTAATTTTTTTGCACAGATTTCATTGGGAGAGCAACATACAATGACTCCTAGTGGCCAGCCACTCATGTAATTAATATTAATAATAATAATAATAATAATAATAATAATAATAATAACATACAGTCTCGACACATGAGAATCTGCCAGTTTGTGATTACACAGAAATAGTTCACATTGCATGAAACACTGTGTCTGGCAAAACAAGCGAACACATAGACCAGGCTGCACAGATACGCCCCCTAGTGTAGCCCCCCCCTCATTACAGCCTGTAGGGTTCACTGTCGTGCAGGTTTGAAAACAAGACAAGCTGTCCTTCCCTCACCTCAGTACTGTAGTAGAAAAGCCAGTGGTGAATCGGCTTTTACATTTTGTAACGGTGTTTGTAGAAGTAAACGCTGGTACTGTTTGTTTTACAAAAATGAATCGTGTCTGTTTTGTGTGCGTGCGTGTATGTCAGTGTCTGTCTCTGTATGTCAGTGCGTGTCTGTGTGTGTGTGTGTGTGCGTCTCTGTATGTCAGTGTTTAGGTGTGTCAGTTACCTGCTCTGGTTATTTTATTTATTGTGTTATGTGTTTGTTTTACTGTACAGACATCACTGAAGTTTGCCAGGATCATAAGCTTAGAAAAGCAAGAAATAAATTATATTTACAAAAGTTTTAAATGCTAGACAGTTTGAAGCTGTTTTTTTTTTTTTTTTGTTTGTTTCATCGGTTCAGTACAGAAATGCAGGGCCCTTACCTTCTATCCTGTTTTGGCTTTTTCCATAACCTGGCCTCTCAGGAATTGAGATGTTATAAAAGTTTCCCACAGTAAAAGCACAGCAAAGTGTGATGAAGCATACAGCCAGGTAAAGCATAGTGAAGCATTGTAAAGCACAGAGAGGTCTGGTAAAGCATAGGGAAGCATTGTAAAGCACAGAGAGGTCTGGTAAAGCATAGGGAAGCATTGTAAAGCACAGAGAGGTCTGGTAAAGCATAGGGAAGCATTGTAAAGCACAGAGAGGTCTGGTAAAGCATAGGGAAGCATTGTAAAGCACAGAGAGGTCTGGTAAAGCATAGGGAAGCATTGTAAAGCACAGAGAGGTCTGGGAAAGCATAGTGAAGCATTGTAAAGCACAGAGAGGTCTGGTAAAGCACAGGGAAGCATTGTAAAGCACAGAGAGGACTGGGAAAGCATAGGGAAGCATTGTAAAGCACAGAGAGGTCTGGTACATTTTATAACACGTCCCCCAGTCTGAATCACAGGGTCACTTTACACTTTATATTGAAGTGTACCATTCAATATTTCCCTATTGTATAAAAACAACAGATAATAAAACACTTTGGCGTCTTAAAAGCAAATTTAAAAATAAAAACGAAAGCATGTAAGAGGCAAACATCTTCAATTTGACAGAATTGAAAACTTGAAATAAAAAAAAAGGTTTTATTTAACATTTTCTTTTAAAAAGTGCAGAAAAAAAATCCCTTTATTTATGATTATTTTATTTTATAAAGCTGGTGGTAAGTGCCTCGATTATTAAAAAAAAAAAATAAAAAAAAAAAAAAAATAAAATATTCGTAGGCATCTGGAAAACCTATAATATAGTCGGTACACCGTTGAAAAGTCATCCGCGTCAGACCGTCGGCAGCCCCATCTACCGTATTAGGTCTAGGGCATGTCGGCTTTCGACAGATCGGAGTTAGACTTACCCCCAGGAACACTTCACCCCTCCCTCTGCTTGGATCTATATTAAAAAAGGAACGCAACATGCTGATCGAAATAATGGAAAAAAAAAAGAAACAACTGATGATGAAATCATGGAATATCTTCAGCTTTTGTCAAATTAAAAAGCCGTTCTGAGATTCACGTGTTCCCATCCGCTGGCCCCGCTCCTTCCTCCTCTGCCTCGGAGATGGAGGCGTGGCCTGTCGGCTCCTCCCCCCTCCCCGCCCTGCTCAGAACCTCCATCCAGCGGCGCTGTAGCCCTTCCCCCTCCGCGCTGAAGTACAGGGTCAGGTGACTCTGGCTGATCTTGAAGGCGGAGCGGCGCTCCAGTTTATCGGAAGCGTCCGGGACCGAGACTTCGAACCCGATCAGAGGAACACTGCGCTGAGCTTTCACATCCTGCAGGGGGAGCGACAGAGAGACAGCACGGTAACAAAACAACAGAGTTAGAAACTCACACTAGCCCTGCTGCTGCTGCAGCTCCCAGTCCTGGGGTTCAGAGCTCCCCTCAATGAAGTCTAGTATTATTAATATTGTAATGATCAGGAGCCAGGAGTTTGAGCAGGGTTAGAAACTCACACTAGCCCTGCTGCTGCTGCTGCACCCAGTCCTGGGGTTCAGAGCTCCCCTCAATGAAGTCTAGTATTATTAATATTGCAATGATCAGGAGGCAGGAGTTTGAGCAGGGTTAGAAACTCACACTAGCCCTGCTGCTGCTGCTGCACCCAGTCCTGGGGTTCAGAGCTCCCCTCAATGAAGTCTAGTATTATTAATATTGCAATGATCAGGAGGCAGGAGTTTGAGCAGGGTTAGAAACTCACACTAGCCCTGCTGCTGCTGCTGCACCCAGTCCTGGGGTTCAGAGCTCCCCTCAATGAAGTCTAGTATTATTAATATTGCAATGATCAGGAGGCAGGAGTTTGAGCAGGGTTAGAAACTCACACTAGCCCTGCTGCTGCTGCACCCAGTCCTGGGGTTCAGAGCTCCCCTCAATGAAGTCTAGTATTATTAATATTGCAATGATCAGGAGCCAGGAGTTTGAGCAGGGTTAGAAACTCACACTAGCCCTGCTGCTGCTGCTGCACCCAGTCCTGGGGTTCAGAGCTCCCCTCAATGAAGTCTAGTATTATTAATATTGCAATGATCAGGAGGCAGGAGTTTGAGCAGGGTTAAAAACTCACACTAGCCCTGCTGCTGCTGCTGCACCCAGTCCTGGGGTTCAGAGCCCCCATCAGTGAAGTCTAGTATTGGGAGAGCGGAGGGAGGACTTACCTGCGGAGCTCCGTAAATGTACAGAACCAGCGGCTCGCTCTCTGGAACCACGAACCACGCTTTCTGCCAGCCCCGCCCTGCCCCCTTCTCCATGAAGTGCATGTAGCTGCAGACCACGCTGTTCTCAGCCACAACTGATGCCTGCTTCTGTACAGAGAGACAGAGAGAGAGTCAGCACATCGCCGGGAAGGAAATAAGACACACCTGAGCTTGTTGCCTAAACACTGGGGGCTGATCAAGCTGGTAGTAAAACCTGGACTGGGTGACACTGCTGTGCAACAGGAGTCTTAATACAATCTCACCCGCAGGACGGAGCACAAGGAGGTGAAGCGACTCACTCAGGGTCCCACACAGCAAGTCAGTGGCAGGGGTGGGATTTGAACCCGTGACCCTTCTGGTGACAAGCCCTGGATTTTAACCATCGGACCACACTGCCTCCTGACATGGCTCCATTCCAAGCACTCGCTTATGGAATCCTTACAAAACAATGTGCATTACTCCTGTAGCTCTCCTATAAGAAAGACTCTCTGTACTTGCAGATATGCTCCATTGGAAAGCTGGTGACTCTTCGGCTCTCCTCCAGCTGTCTCACCTCTAGTATTGAGCGCCGTCTCAGGGGCGGGGCTTGGGCGGGGCAGCCCGGAGTGGGCGGGGCCCCGTGCAGCGCGGTGTAGCAGTCCACGCACACACGGTTCGGGCGATTGTTATCGTACAGCAGCCTGGCGCGGAACTCGGAGCACCTCCCACACACCACCTGGGGAGAGAGAGAGTGAGGGCAAGCGTCAGTCTCACAGCACTGAGTTCTCATTTTCCTCTAACCAGTAACTGCCCTTGTGTGGTAAATCTCTATTTTTTTTTCTTGCGGAAAGAAAACCTCTCACGTACTGATTCATGTCTCTGCGAGTTAATCACAGAGTCGAATATTACTGCTCTAGGGCTTTCCTAAATTCCTTTGCGGTAGCCTCTCCACATCGCCCCCTAGTGTAGCCCCCCCAGTACTGCACTCACATGTCCACAGGCCTTGCAGTGATGCCTCCTCTTGGTAATGGAGTTGAAGGACTCCTGGCACGTCATGCACAGAGTGACCTCCTTCTCGCGAATGGGCGTGGGGGCTCGGCGCCCCAGATCTGTGTTCTAGGGGCGGGGTGGGGGGGGAGAAAGGGAGCAATATATATTTTTAAAAAAGTGAAATCTACGATGTGACGGTCATACATAACAGTTCATTCGATAGTATTAGTGGGATTATTGTTTTAGCTGCATGTGTGCACGAATGATTCATTCAAGTCCCTGTTTGGGCGCCAAATGAATGACTTTCCATTCAGTTCAACGGGGCCGAGACGCCCCTTCTTTAAACGGACACAGGGTCAGCTCCTCCCCCACACCCACCCCCCCGCCTCCCCCGAGGAGGGGCTACTCACTGGCGACGGGGGGGTGTAGTCCTCTTCTCTTAAAGATGTGTTGAGCAGTTTGAAAGTTTCCAGAGTCTGCTCATGCTTTTGAATGGTGGCCTGAATTGCCTAGAGAGAGCGAGAGACAGAGATTCAGGGATGGGAATAAGACTCCTGTTGCACAGCAGTGTGATCCAGTCCAGGTTTTACTATCAGCTTGATCAGCCCCCAGTGTGTCTAGCTAACAAGCTCAGGTGTGTCTTATTATTAAACTCCTAGTGAAAGCAGGACTGGATCACACTGCTGTGCAGCGGGAGTCTGATTATTAAACTCCTAGTGAAAGCAGGACTGGATCACACTGCTGTGCAATTCCCCAGCTTTTATTATTATTATTATTATTATTATTAATTAGTCATTTATCTACGCCAAAGTGACTCACAGAGACTAGGGGGGTGAACTCTGCATCATCAACAGCTGCTGCTGCAGAGTCTCTTCCAATAGGACCTCGTTTGTTTTGCGTCTCGTCCGAAGGACGGAGCACAAGGAGGTTCAGTGACTTGCTCAGGGTCTCACACACACACACAGTGACTGAGCCGGGATTTGAACCTTCTGGTATCGAGCCCCTTTCTCTAACCACTGGACCAGCGAGCCTCCTTTTGAAATAAACTGTTTGATCTGCTGTTGAATCCTCTTACCTCAACCCAGTCTTTCTTCTCCTCTTCAGTCCTGCAACAGTAAACAAGTGAGTCAGTAACACAACCACAGAAAACACAGCCTCCACACACCCCCAGAATCTGACACTCAAGAACTCGTGATAAAGAACGTCCCGACCAAGTTTCATCGAGCTTTATGAGATTATTATTTATTTATTCAGCAGACGCCTTTATCCAAGGTGACTTATATACGATTACAGCAAGTAAAAATAATACTACTGCTAGAGTACACTACGAACTAGGATACCGTGTATAATAACAACACTGCTAGAATCCAATATGAACTAGGATGCCGTGTATAATAGTAACACTGCTAGAATCCAATATGAACTAGGATACCGTGTATAATAATAACACTGCTAGAATCCAATATGAACTAGGATGCCGTGTATAATAATAACACTGCTAGAATCCAATATGAACTAGGATGCCGTGTATAATAATAACACTGCTAGAATCCAATATGAACTAGGATGCCGTGTATAATAATAACACTGCTAGAATCCAATATGAACTAGGATGCCGTGTATAATAATAACACTGCTAGAATCCAATATGAACTAGGATTTTAATAAATTCTGTTACCTCCTGTTAGCACCTGCAACGTTACTCCAGCCCTGTTAGAGATCTCTCCGAGATCCTGGAATAGAAATCTCATACCTGGACTGTAGCTCCAGGGATCTCTGCTTCCCGGAAACCAGGAACGTCCGGGACATGTTAAGACTGCTTGTCTCTTTCAACTGGGAACAAAATGGCAAGAAAGGATTGGAACAAAACTGCATCTTCTAACCCTAACATTAAGTTAGCTGTGCATGAACCTGGGTCCCTCTTTCTACACCAACACCCCAAAAATGACATTTGACGCGACGGACAGCATAGTGACCCACCTCCATCCCGTCCACGTCGATCCTCGCTCGGACGCTGAACTTCTGCCCGATCAAGCGCAGCTTGGGAACGCAGTACAGCAGCCTGTCGTTGAACTGCAGAGACACAGCGAGAAGACCTGTTATCCCCCAGGGAACACAGAGAGACAATTCCGCAGGAACAGCCCGTCTCCCTGCCTGGTGACCCTAACTCTCTCACCAGGATTAGGTATCTGTCCTGCGTGGTTCCGTTCTTGGCTGACAGCTTCAGGATGTGCCCTTCTTTAATGAGCTCATTCGTGGGGTTCACAATGTCCTCCTCCCCCCCTAACAGCTCGTAGACTTTCAACAGCTTGTGCATTCGCTCCTGAAACAGGCAGAGGGACAGAGACCTGAGCTTGTTACCTAGACACACCGCGGCTTCACTGGGAGCTCAACAGGCTGTTGTTTAAGAGCCGTGGCTGGATCTGGGACTCACCATTTTGCGAATGGCAGCGTTCGAGTGCTCTGCAGCCGTGGCTATGAGTTCTAGCGACTCTGCAGGGAGGGGAGGGGAAAGCAAATATCAGCCAACAATAATGAGAATAACAATAATCATAACAAGGGTCAGGTTCTGGCAATGTGGAGTGCTGGGGTCAGGGAGAGGTTGCAGGGTCAGTTCCTGTGTGTGTGGGGTGCAGGGGTCAGGTCACGGTGGTTCTGTGTGTGTGGGGTGCAGGGGTCAGGTCACGGTGGTTCTGTGTGTGTGGGGTGCAGGGGTCAGGTCACGGTGGTTCTGTGTGTGTGGGGTGCAGGGGTCAGGTCACGGTGGTTCTGTGTGTGTGGGGTGCAGGGGTCAGGTCACGGTGGTTCTGTGTGTGTGGGGTGCAGGGGTCAGGTCACGGTGGTTCTGTGTGTGTGGGGTGCAGGGGTCAGGTCACGGTGGTTCTGTGTGTGTGGGGTGCAGGGGTCAGGTCACGGTGGTTCTGTGTGTGTGGGGTGCAGGGGTCAGGTCACGGTGGTTCTGTGTGTGTGGGGTGCAGGGGTCAGGTCACGGTGGTTCAGTGTGTGTGGGGTGCAGGGGTCAGGTCACGGTGGTTCTGTGTGTGTGGGGTGCAGGGGTCAGGTCACGGTGGTTCTGTGTGTGTGGGGTGCAGGGGTCCGCTCTCGGGAGTGCGTGTCTCCCCTCTTACTCTCGGCGTCCTTGCTGTCGGAGGCATCGGGGGGCAGCTTGTTCAGGTAGTCTGTGAGCAGAAGCTCGTAGCGCGGGATCCTCTGCACCGGCTCTAGCATATGGTGCTGCAGGGTCAGGTTCCCACACACCTCCTGCTTCTGCAGGGACACAGGAGAGGGGAGCGGCAACCAGCGTGAGAGAAGAGGACCAGCAATAACCACGAGACACACACGCACTGTCACAGGAAGACCCTCGACAACCAGGGTACACCAACACTTATAACACTGTCCCCTAGTAAAAGCACAGCACAGAGAGGTCCTGTAAAACATAGGGAAGCATTGTAAAGCACAGAGAGGTCTGGTAAAGCATAGGGAAGCAAGACTCCCTTCCCGTGTCTCTCACCTGGATCTCGTGGACGATCCCTTTGAACTGCGCTGACCGGTCCATCCAGGAGTTGACCAGCTCCATGGCGCGGTCAAAATTCTTCACATACTCCCCATACATCTTCAGAAAGGGGGCCAGCTTCTGCAGGATGTCCCCGATCCTCGGGTTCGAGTCCCTAACAGAGAGAGGAGGAGGAGAGGAGGGGAATGAACCCTCACGTTAGTCAGAGGCGATTTCATATTCAGATATCTGTTCCAGATTGAGGGTTCGAATGTTC
Source organism: Polyodon spathula (assembly GCF_017654505.1). Lineage (NCBI taxonomy): Eukaryota > Metazoa > Chordata > Actinopteri > Acipenseriformes > Polyodontidae > Polyodon > Polyodon spathula. The sequence goes on from NC_054576.1 coordinate 2,874,164, forward strand.
GTTTCAATGTAAAAAAGTGGCAGAGGGGTGGAAAGATTTTCAACAATAGTGGAGAGGATTCGAATGGTGAGAAAACCAAACCCAGCCCTAGCCCTAACCCTCATCCTAACCCCAGCCCTAAACCTAACCCTCGCCCTCGCCCTCGCCCTTTTTCTAAGTGTCTCAAAGTGGTGTGCAATTCAATATGTTAAGGTCACATTATTATACAAGTTGATTCTATCGGGTGGCGATGCAAAACTTCTGGCCCGGGTCTGGCCCGGGTCGCTAGACTCACCACTCCTGCATGCGTTTCTCGAGCTCAGGCAGCAGGAACTGCTGATGGAAGCAATAGATGGAGCAGATGTTGGAGAAGATCCCGAGGACAACCTCCGAGGGGAAAGAACCACGAGAGTGAGACTCCTCCAGGAGCTGGGCACAAAACACCTGAGAGAGGAGGAGAGAGGAGAGGGGAGGAGAGAGGAGAGGGGAGGAGAGAGGGGAGGAGGGGAGAGAGAGAGAAGAGAGGAGATAGAAGGGAGAAGAGAGGAGGAGATGAGGGGAGAGGAGAGAGAGAGAGAGAGTCAGCTGTCCTGAAAAGCACTACAGATAATCCTCCTGTTACCCAAGGTGCATTCCCACACAGAGGGACGTGGCCACTTTATTAGGAACCTGGTGCTTTTACCTGGTCCAGGAGGTGCAGTCTGGATACATAGGCCTGCTCCGTGTGCAGGAGCTCACTCGCAATGTTGAACACTTTCTGCTGTGCCAAGAACTGAGTGGAGAACAAATACAACCGCAGTCAGAGAGATACACTGTGACACTGCACACTGTTACACTGCTAGGGTTGGATTCAGAAACTTCATAAATTCAACAGCAATCGTTTTGGCTAAACACTGTCTGAAAACGCTTGTCACTGCATTCAAGGTCCTTTCAGCGTGTGTTTTTTTTTTGTCTTTACCTCTGAAGAATCCTGCCTCACAGTTTTGGGGTATACAGTCTGCAGTTGAGTCGGGGTCTCGCTGCTTTCCTCATCTCCGCTCCCTTCCCCCAGGTCACTATCCCCCTCCCAGTCCCCGCCTCCTTCCTCTCTGTGGGCGTGGCTAATCGGGCGTGAGGGGTGTGGCCTCTCCCTCTCCCCCGCCCCCCTCTCCTCCTCTCCCGCGAAGCAGAGGTCCTCGCTGTGTGACGGCGAGCTGATGCTGTCGATCCCGCTGTCCCGATTGGCCACTTTGCCATCGCGCAGGCCCGAAGGGGGAGGGGCCAGCCGCTCGGAGCAGCAACTCGACTGGTCGGCCAGCGGGTCCCTCATTTCAAGGGAGTCCAGGAGCCTATCGGACGGGGCATAGCCCGATTCAGAGGACCGGCGTCTGTCCGACGGCCGGCAGGGTTCCTCCTCCCTGGCCAGGCTAGGGCTCATTTCCCCTTCACCCATCTCTCTCCCGTTTTCTCCTTTTCCCTCTCCTCCTTCTTCTGCCCCCTGTTTTTCCGTCCGGTCCCCGACGGGGGTTGAGTTCAGGTTCAGTTCTGATTCCGAGACTCTAGTCGGGCACAGCGAGATACCGCTAGTGTCAGGTACAAGAATAATCTGCTCCCTGGGAGAGGAGAGAGAGGGAGGGGGAGAGAATTTGCTAACATACATTACAGGGGATCGATAGCAGAGCTGTCAGACAGTCTCTTGAGGGCTATCTAATAAATCAGCGCTAAGTGTCAGACACTTCAAAGAGTAAATTTCAACAGCACTTAAATGTAAAACGTTTTGATTTAAGTCTCGTTCGATGTCTTACTAAAAGCCTTTGTCAACGTCTGTTGAAATGTTTGTCATTGCATTTATTAAACACAGGTACAGGGCAGCTGCAACGGGGCGAGGCTGGTAGAATGGGACCACAGCGTGCTAACTATACCCTCAGTGATCTTCAACAGCAATGCAGACAGACTGCAATGCAACAATGGTTCTGTGTTACTCAGCGCACAGCTCTGGGCAAAAAAAAAAAGTATTTGCAATCGTCAAGAATTTTAAGATTGAGACATAATAAAAAATTAAAAATAAAAAGCAAATGGTTCTGTGTATCACCTCCGCGCCAGCTCTGGGCAACACAAATTTTTTGCAATAAGACTTTTAGAGACTTCATAAAAATTTAAAAAATTTCAACAACAGGATATCTCCTATTTCTTGTAAGTACAGTTAATGTCATGATTTGTAAGTCTTGTTTGTACAGTATAAGTCACATTTCAACGCAGTGGATATCGTCGACATGATTCAGCACAGCGGGGGTTGATGTGGTTTACGTTACGTTCGACTTTATGAAGCAAACTTAGTTCATTCTACACAGAGGGTGATGTGGTTTAGCTCCAGTCTGAAGATCGTGTTCTCACCTCTCGAACTTCTCGATGAGCGACAGCACGCAGGAAGGAGTGACGCCCCCTTCGTTTCGAGGGAGGGTTCCCCGGTCTCCCCGAGGGTCCGCAGGCAGGGGGCGGGACGGAGGCGGGGGGATATGCTGCCCCTCCCCTCTCGGGCGATGCCCCCTCTGCAGGTGGGGGGGCTTCGGGGGAACTGCGGGGGTCAAACACAAACAGCCACCAATCAGAGAGCAGGGCAAACCAATCACAGGAGAGCTTAGAGGCACAGGGGACCAATCGGAAAGTAATGATTAATAAATAAACCATCATACTGAATGTTAAGAATGCATAAGAACACACTCAATGCATTTCACTGACAGTGCAATAATGGTTCTGTATTATATTGACAGGCAATGGCAGCACAAGTATAGGGCAGATACAAAGAGTAGAAGGTTCAAAGAACAGGAGTCCCTTCAATTCTCACCCACCGTGAGGTTTGGGTCCCACCGTGTGGGGTCTCTGTTTGGGGGGCGCGGGGGGGTTGTGCTCGCTCGTGCCGTTGCAGTCTTGGGGGATCAGGGGCCCCGGGTCCGAGCAGAGCCGGTGGGGGGTCTGCCTGCCCCCCAGACAGGAGCCGGGTTCGAGGGAGAGAGACTTGGAGAGGAGACGAGGGCTGGATGAGGACCCTGGAGAGACAGAGAGAGCAGAGCGTTAGAGGAGGAGACTCTATTGATCTCTATTGATCATTACCATCTGGTTAACACAGAGACACACACAGCAAGCCTATCCAATCCGACATCTCTTGGAATCACAGAACAGAGCTGGATTATACAGTCACCCAGCGTCTTCAACAGAAACGCTAAAAGAAACTGAATCAATTCAAAACGGCAAACGTTTCCCCTCTGTCTCACTTTTTGAGTTTAACCCTAATTAGAATTGTAATTACTGCCAGCATAATTGCAGCAAACAATTATATACAAAAAAAAAAAAAAAAAAAAAAAGGCCAGCTCTGATTTCCAGCTTCCACAATGATCAATCAGTCCAGCTGTCTCTTATGCATGTTCTTACTTTGCAGCTGTGATAGTTAGCAGATGGCCCTTGTGCTGGGCTAGCTGTCAATAAAGCAGGCTGTACATCTAAGGCTGAGGAATGCTGCAGCCCTGGTTATGTCATTCCTGACAGAATGTGCGGAGGGTTAGGGTAAGGGACCGTGCAGCCAGCAGCTGGGCTCCAGGGACCGTCAGACAATTCCCATCTCATCTCAATAACGTAGCCCCTACAATGCATACTTTTTTTTCGTTTTTTTCGTTTTTAATTTAGTAGTTGGCAATTGTTTTTTATTATCCCCCCCCCCCCCCTTAGTGTTAATATTAAATTCGTAGCAGAGTGGCGATGGCGCGACGCGACAGTCGGGGGGGGTGGGGGGGGTGGGGGGGGGGGGCCACGTGGGGGGGTCTTGGCTTCGCACACGGTGGTCCCGGCTGGCGAAGGAATGGAGACGTCTGAGCGCCACGTACGGTCGGGTCTCGATGGCGAAACTCCTGTTTCGTCGGGACCAGGCGAATGTCCGTCCGCGGGACGGTACCGGTGTCCGGGGTCGCTGGTGCACGGCGAGCCGAGGACACCCTGGCCAGCCTAAGGATGGGAATAAGAACCAGTGTGATCCAGTCCAGGTTTCACTAGCAGCTTGATCAGCCCCCAGTGTGTCTAGCTAACAAGCTCAGGTGTGTCTTATTATTAAACTCCTAGTGAAAGCAGGACTGGATCACGCTGCTGTGCAGCGGGAGTCTGATTATTAAACTCCTAGTGAAAGCAGGACTGGATCACACTGCTGTGCAGCGGGAGTCTGATTATTAAACTCCTAGTGAAAGCAGGACTGGATCACACCGCTGTGCAGCGGGAGTCTGATTATTAAACTCCTAGTGAAAGCAGGACTGGATCACACCGCTGTGCAGCGGGAGTCTGATTATTAAACTCCTAGTGAAAGCAGGACTGGATCACACTGCTGTGCAGCGGGAGTCTGATTATTAAACTCCTAGTGAAAGCAGGACTGGGTCACACTGCTGTTCAGCGGGAGTCTGATTATTAATCTCCTTGTGGAAGGCTGTGCAGCGGGAGTTTGATTAGGCCTAGCTCAGTGTGTTGATTATTAACCTCCTTGACCTAGGAGCTCAGTGGTTAGAGTGCTGGGCTGCAGTGTGGAAGGCAGTGGGTTTGAGGAGCTCAGTGGTTAGATAAAGAAAGCGCTGGGCTGCAGTGTGGAAGGCAGTGGGTTTGAGTAGCTCAGTGGTTAGAGTGCTGGGCTGCAGTGTGGAAGGCAGTGGGTTTGAGTAGCTCAGTGGTTAGAGCGCTGGGCTGCAGTGTGGAAGGCAGTGGGTTTGAGTAGCTCAGTGGTTAGAGCGCTGGGCTGCAGTGTGGAAGGCAGTGGGTTTGAGGAGCTCAGTGGTTAGAGCGCTGGGCTGCAGTGTGGAAGGCAGTGGGTTTGAGTAGCTCAGTGGTTAGAGAAAGCGCTGGGCTGCAGTGTGGAAGGCAGTGGGTTTGAGTAGCTCAGTGGTTAGAGAAAGCGCTGGGCTGCAGTGTGGAAGGCAGTGGGTTTGAGGAGCTCAGTGGTTAGAGCGCTGGGCTGCAGTGTGGAAGGCAGTGGGTTTGAGGAGCTCAGTGGTTAGAGCGCTGGGCTGCAGTGTGGAAGGCAGTGGGTTTGAGGAGCTCAGTGGTTAGAGCGCTGGGCTGCAGTGTGGAAGGCAGTGGGTTTGAGGAGCTCAGTGGTTAGAGCGCTGGGCTGCAGTGTGGAAGGCAGTGGGTTTGAGGAGCTCAGTGGTTAGAGTGCTGGGCTGCAGTGTGGAAGGCAGTGGGTTTGAGGAGCTCAGTGTGGCAGCTTCAAAACTGCTGAGGAGGCATTTGCTCATTTCCTCCTTTGAAGCACAGAAAAGGAAAAAAAAAAAGGCAACATGTGTGCAGTTTTTTTTTTTTTTTTTTAATTTGAGGAATCCGTTAAAGGAGCGACGGCAGCTCTCCCTGCAAGCAGGGCCAGCGGCTGGGTGCCGTTGCCCTTTTAAGAGCGCGGCGGTCCCCGCCTGGCCTAATTAGTTCCACATGATGAGCCATTATTCCTGTTTTTTTTTTTGCTTTGTTTTAAATTAATTCCACGTGTTGACTGGATCCAGCCAGGCTAAAAGAGCAATCTGTTTTGCTCAGGGTTCGGAAGGTCTGAGATATTCCACTGAGTACTGGTGTCACGCAGGAAGGATTCCTGTTGAGGAAGGCTGTTCACAGCACTGGAGTTTATATCAGGGTTACACCCCCGATCGCTGTCATACAAACAACAGACAAATTCAACGTATTAACAAGACCCTACACAAGCAGAGGCGGTCTTTCCTAAGCCAAAAACAATATACTGAAGCAAACAGACATTATTACTAATATTATTATTATGAAATTAGTCATTTAGCAGACACTGAATGCTACTTGAATGTTTCCCCACAGTCAAAGCACAGCAAAGTGTAATAAAGCACAGAGAGGTCTGGTAAAGCACAGGGAAGCATTGTAAAGCACAGAGAGGTCTGGTAAAGCACAGGGAAGCATTGTAAAGCACAGAGAGGTCTGGTAAAGCATAGGGAAGCATTGTAAAGCACAGAGAGGTCTGGTAAAGCATAGGGAAGCATTGTAAAGCACAGAGAGGTCTGGTACAGCATAGGGAAGCATTGTAAAGCACAGAGAGGTCTGGTAAAGCATAGGGAAGCATTGTAAAGCACAGAGAGGTCTGGTAAAGCATAGGGAAGCATTGTAAAGCACAGAGAGGTCTGGTAAAGCATAGGGAAGCATTGTAAAGCACAGAGAGGTCTGGTAAAGCATAGGGAAGCATTGTAAAGCACAGAGAGGTCTGGTAAAGCATAGGGAAGCATTGTAAAGCACAGAGAGGTCTGGTAAAGCATAGGGAAGCATTGTAAAGCACAGAGAGGTCTGGTAAAGCACAGGGAAGCATTGTAAAGCACAGAGAGGTATGGTAAAGCATAGGGAAGCATTGTAAAGCACAGAGAGGTCTGGTAAAGCATAGGGAAGCATTGTAAAGCACAGAGAGGTCTGGTACAGCATAGGGAAGCATTGTAAAGCACAGAGAGGTCTGGTAAAGCATAGGGAAGCATTGTAAAGCCCGGAGAGGTCTGGTAAAGCATAGGGAAGCATTGTAAAGCACAGAGAGGTCTGGTAAAGCATAGGGAAGCATTGTAAAGCACAGAGAGGTCTGGTAAAGCATAGGGAAGCATTGTAAAGCACAGAGAGGTCTGGTAAAGCATAGGGAAGCATTGTAAAGCCCAGAGAGGTCTGGTAAAGCACAGAGAAGCATTGTAAAGCACAGAGAGGTCTGGTAAAGCATAGGGAAGCATTGTAAAGCCCGGAGAGGTCTGGTAAAGCATAGGGAAGCATTGTAAAGCACAGAGAGGTCTGGTAAAGCATAGGGAAGCATTGTAAAGCACAGAGAGGTACAGCACATTGATAAACATGACACACTGTGGTAAATGCAGTATATCGATACTAGATTATCGCTGAAACGCTTGTCATTGAATGTATTTCTTTCAGTGTTTCTAAATTCAGTGTTGTTGACTGTTTAAAAGTCTGGCCAGGTCACAGACTGCTGGGTTGCACCAATGCTTTTTTGGAACTGTTAAAATAAAACAAGGATGAAAGCACTGTGGCTCCAGGCTCCGAACCACCCTGGACTAAAAATAGAGGCTCCGCTCGGCAGAGCCCCAAAACAACCAGGAGGCTTCGACTCGAGACAACGCGTTAAAACAAAAACAGAGAGGAACTGAAAACTGCCCAAAACACACAACAAGCTTCACAGCTTATAAACAACTACTGTAAACCCAGTTCAATTCAGTGCTTTCCAATCCAATCCAATCCAATTCAATTCAATTCATTCTGCAGGAACTGCGCAAGAAAACCTCCCTGACTGTCGCCAGAACAACACTGATAAAAAGTTTCCCACAGTAAAAGCACAGCAAAGTATAATGAAGCATAAAGCATGGAAAAGCATAGGGAAGCATTGTAAAGCACAGAGAGGTCTGGTAAAGCATAGGGAAGCATTGTAAAGCACAGAGAGGTCTGGTAAAGCATAGGGAAGCATTGTAAAGCACAGAGAGGTCTGGTAAAGCATAGGGAAGCATTGTAAAGCACAGAGAGGTCTGGTAACGCATAGGGAAGCATTGTAAAGCACAGAGAGGTCTGGTAAAGCACAGAGAAGCATTGTAAAGCCATTGCAAATTCTGAAAATATCTAAAAAACTAAACACTGAAAATAGGGAACACTAGTTAGAGTACATTAGACAGACAGACAAACAGGCAGACAGACAGACAGACAGACAAACAGACAGACAGACACACACAGGCAGTGTGTAATGGAAACTGCTACTGTTCAGTTCAGAAAGTCTTGCTGGATTGGAACCAGATGCATTTCTGAAGCATTTCGAAACGCACCTGCTCCCCCACCCAGACACCAGCCACATGGTGTCATTCAGTGCCTTCATCAGTGTGTATGAGAAAAAGTAGAAGAAACCAAGTCAAGCAGACCAGCGTCTGGGCTCTAGTGCCTTCATCAGTGTTATTGAAGTAGAAGAAACCAAGTCAAGCAGACCAGCGTCTGGGCTCTAGTGCCTTCATCAGTGTTATTGAAGTAGAAGAAACCAAGTCAAGCAGACCAGCGTTTGGAATCTAGTGTTATTACTATTATTATTATTATTGTATTTGCCAGACTCCTTTATCCCAGGCGACTCACGCAGGTGTTACAGGGCAGCGCAGACAGGGTTACAATGCAAGCTTCGTATTTAAACACAGTGTTGTTTACAGCAAGCGCAGATAATAACACTGCTAGAATACAATATGAACTAGGATGCGTGTATAATAATAACACTGCTAGAATACAATATGAACTAGGATGCCGTGTATAATAATAACACTGCTGGAATCCAATATGAACTAGGATGCCGTGTATAATAATAACACTGCTAGAATCCAATATGAACTAGGATGCCGTGTATAATAATAACACTGCTAGAATCCAATATGAACTAGGATGCCGTGTATAATAATAACACTGCTAGAATACAATATGAACTAGGATGCCGTGTATAATAATAACACTGCTAGAATCCAATATGAACTAGGATGCCGTGTATAATAATAACACTGCTAGAATCCAATATGAACTAGGATGCCGTGTATAATAATAACACTGCTAGAATACAATATGAACTAGGATGCCGTGTATAATAATAACACTGCTAGAATCCAATATGAACTAGGATGCCGTGTATAATAATAACACTGCTAGAATACAATATGAACTAGGATGCCGTGTATAAATAACACTGCTAGAATACAATATGAACTAGGATGCTGTGTATAATAATAACTGCTAGAATCCAATATGAACTAGGATGCCGTGTATAATAACAACACTAGAATACAATATGAACTATGCTGTGTATATAATAACACTTCTAGAATACAATATGAACTAGGATGCTGTGTATAATAATAACACTGCTAGAATACAATACGAACTAGGATGCCGTGTATAATAATAACACTGCTAGAATCCAATATGAACTAGGATGCCGTGTATAATAATAACACTGCTAGAATACAATATGAACTAGGATGCCGTGTATAATAATAACGCTGCTAGAATACAATATGAACTAGGATGCCGTGTATAATAATAACACTGCTAGAATACAATATGAACTAGGATGCCGTGTATAATAATAACACTGCTAGAATCCAATATGAACTAGGATGCCGTGTATAATAATAACACTGCTAGAATCCAATATGAACTAGGATGCCGTGTATAATAATAACACTGCTAGAATCCAATATGAACTAGGATGCCGTGTATAATAATAACACTGCTAGAATCCAATATGAATATGAACTAGGATGCTGTGTATAATAATAACACTGCTAGAATCCAATATGAACTAGGATGCCGTGTATAATAATAACACTGCTAGAATACAATATGAACTAGGATGCCGTGTATAATAATAACACTGCTAGAATACAATATGAACTAGGATGCCGTGTATAATAATAACACTGCTAGAATACAATATGAACTAGGATGCCGTGTATAATAATAACGCTGCTAGAATCCAATATGAACTAGGATGCTGTGTATAATAATAACACTGCTAGAATACAATATGAACTAGGATGCTGTGTATAATAATAACACTGCTAGAATACAATATGAACTAGGATGCTGTGTATAATAATAACACTGCTAGAATACAATATGAACTAGGATGCCGTGTATAATAATAACACTGCTAGAATCCAATATGAACTAGGATGCCGTGTATAATAATAACACTGCTAGAATAATGAACTAGGATGCCGTGTATAATAATAACACTGCTAGAATACAATATGAACTAGGATGCTGTGTATAATAATAACACTGCTAGAATACAATATGAACTAGGATGCCGTGTATAATAATAACACTGCTAGAATCCAATATGAACTAGGATGCCGTGTATAAAAATAACACTGCTAGAATACAATATGAACTAGGATGCCGTGTATAATAATAACACTGCTAGAATCCAATATGAACTAGGATGCCGTGTATAATAATAACACTGCTAGAATCCAATATGAACTAGGATGCCGTGTATAATAATAACACTGCTAGAATCCAATATGAACTAGGATGCCGTGTATAATAATAACACTGCTAGAATCCAATATGAACTAGGATGCCGTGTATAATAATAACACTGCTAGAATACAATATGAACTAGGATGCATGTATAATAATAACACTGCTAGAATCCAATATGAACTAGGATGCTGTGTATAATAATAACACTGCTAGAATACAATATGAACTAGGATGCCGTGTATAATAATAACACTGCTAGAATACAATATGAACTAGGATGCTGTGTATAATAATAACACTGCTAGAATACAATATGAACTAGGATGCCGTGTATAATAATAACACTGCTAGAATACAATATGAACTAGGATGCAACAAGGTCAAGTACAATGTTTACGTGTGATAACACGGTAACATTTATTGTAATTAGTTTAGCTAAAACAATCTAGTTAGCTAAGTCAGTGTATCGATCGCTGATGTCTCGATACCGAGCTTTCTATCTATATATATCTATATATATATATATATTAGAAAAGGTTAATTACTGCTTTTCAGCCAGACGTGTTTAATTAGTTTAATTAATCTGTACCACCTCTATTAACACTCCTTAGCCTTTCAACACTGCGAGAGCTCAGGAATCTGGCTTTCATTCAACGACGAGCATCGAGGATGCACTGCAAATTAAACCAGAGCAGCGTTTGGGCTCCTGTGCCTTCGTCAGGGTTACAACACTATCAGGGTCTAGTGCTGTATATTATAAAGACATTTCAGAGGGCTGGATCTCATCAATATCAGGGTCTAGTGCTGTATATTATAAAGACATTTCAGAGGGCTGGATCTCATCAATATCAGGGTCTAGTGCTGTATATTATAAAGACATTTCAGAGGGCTGGATCTCATCAATATCAGGGTCTAGTGCTGTATATTATAAAGACATTTCAGAGGGCTGGATCTCATCAATATCAGGGTCTAGCGCTGTATATTATAAAGACATTTCAGAGGGCTGGATCTCATCAATATCAGGGTCTAGTGCTGTATATTATAAAGACATTTCAGAGAGCTGTATATTATAAAGACATTTCAGAGGGCTGGATCTCATCAATATCAGGGTCTAGTGCTGTATATTATAAAGACATTTCAGAGGGCTGGATCTCATCAATATCAGGGTCTAGTGCTGTATATTATAAAGACATTTCAGAGGGCTGGATCTCATCAATATCAGGGTCTAGTGCTGTATATTATAAAGACATTTCAGAGGGCTGGATCTCATCAATATCAGGGTCTAGCGCTGTATATTATAAAGACATTTCAGAGGGCTGGATCTCATCAATATCAGGGTCTAGTGCTGTGTATTATAAAGACATTTCAGAGGGCTGGATCTCATCAATATCAGGGTCTAGTGCTGTATATTATAAAGACATTTCAGAGGGCTGTGTCTCATCAATATCAGGGTCTAGTGCTGTATATTATAAAGACATTTCAGAGGGCTGGATCTCATCAATATCAGGGTCTAGTGCTGTATATTATAAAGACATTTCAGAGGGCTGGATCTCATCAATATCAGGGTCTAGCGCTGTATATTATAAAGACATTTCAGAGGGCTGGATCTCATCAATATCAGGGTCTAGTGCTGTATATTATAAAGACATTTCAGAGGGCTGGATCTCATCAATATCAGGGTCTAGTGCTGTATATTATAAAGACATTTCAGAGGGCTGGATCTCATCAATATCAGGGTCTAGTGCTGTATATTATAAAGACATTTCAGAGGGCTGTGTCTCATCAATATCAGGGTCTAGTGCTGTATATTATAAAGACATTTCAGAGGGCTGGATCTCATCAATATCAGGGTCTAGCGCTGTATATTATAAAGACATTTCAGAGGGCTGGATCTCATCAATATCAGGGTCTAGCGCTGTATATTATAAAGACATTTCAGAGGGCTGTGTCTCATCAATATCAGGGTCTAGCGCTGTATATTATAAAGACATTTCAGAGGGCTGTATCATTTCATCATCAATATCAGGGTCTAGTGCTGTATATTATAAAGACATTTCAGAGGGCTGGATCTCATCAATATCAGGGTCTAGTGCTGTATATTATAAAGACATTTCAGAGGGCTGGATCTCATCAATATCAGGGTCTAGTGCTGTATATTATAAAGACATTTCAGAGGGCTGGATCTCATCAATATCAGGGTCTAGTGCTGTATATTATAAAGACATTTCAGAGGGCTGGATCTCATCAATATCAGGGTCTAGTGCTGTATATTATAAAGACATTTCAGAGGGCTGGATCTCATCAATATCAGGGTCTAGTGCTGTATATTATAAAGACATTTCAGAGGGCTGGATCTCATCAATATCAGGGTCTAGTGCTGTATATTATAAAGACATTTCAGAGGGCTGGATCTCATCAATATCAGGGTCTAGTGCTGTATATTATAAAGACATTTCAGAGGGCTGTGTCTCATCAATATCAGGGTCTAGTGCTGTATATTATAAAGACATTTCAGAGGGCTGGATCTCATCAATATCAGGGTCTAGTGCTGTATATTATAAAGACATTTCAGAGGGCTGTGTCTCATCAATATCAGGGTCTAGCGCTGTATATTATAAAGACATTTCAGAGGGCTGTGTCTCATCAATATCAGGGTCTAGCGCTGTATATTATAAAGACATTTCAGAGGGCTGGATCTCATCAATATCAGGGTCTAGCGCTGTATATTATAAAGACATTTCAGAGGGCTGGATCTCATCAATATCAGGGTCTAGTGCTGTATATTATAAAGACATTTCAGAGGGCTGGATCTCATCAATATCAGGGTCTAGCGCTGTATATTATAAAGACATTTCAGAGGGCTGGATCTCATCAATATCAGGGTCTAGTGCTGTATATTATAAAGACATTTCAGAGGGCTGTGTCTCATCAATATCAGGGTCTAGTGCTGTATATTATAAAGACATTTCAGAGGGCTGTGTCTCATCAATATCAGGGTCTAGTGCTGTATATTATAAAGACATTTCAGAGGGCTGTGTCTCATCAATATCAGGGTCTAGTGCTGTATATTATAAAGACATTTCAGAGGGCTGGATCTCATCAATATCAGGGTCTAGCGCTGTATATTATAAAGACATTTCAGAGGGCTGTGTCTCATCAATATCAGGGTCTAGTGCTGTATATTATAAAGACATTTCAGAGGGCTGTGTCTCATCAATATCAGGGTCTAGCGCTGTATATTATAAAGACATTTCAGAGGGCTGGATCTCATCAATATCAGGGTCTAGTGCTGAATATTATAAATTTTAACAGCCCAATAATGGTGCAAAATCTACAAAAGAATACACCTTTATTGATAAGCTATGATTTCCACTGACAACTATACCAATGTGAGCAGGTGAGATAATACAGTCCTTGCATTAGCATTACTAATAATAATAATAATAATAATAATAATATATAATAATAATAATAATAATAATAGTTATTTATTAGACTACTTTTTAGGACTGACATGTAAAATATGTCACGTGTCCAAGCGAGTCTTTCGGCCGTACAAAGATTGTCGTTAGTTAGTGTGTGGTAGCGGGTACGATTCAGAACAGTTGGCCGGACGTGGTTCGGGTTGTTGGGTCGTTGCCGTGTGTTGTAAGGAGAATTTGGGAGTAGCGACGAGTCCCACGGTGCTCAACGTAGCGGGTCGTACTTTGCTTGCGCGCGAGTAATTTGTCTGGTAGCCTGTACTCTAAGGTAAGCCAGTGACACAGGTTATGCGTCCTCAAGCCCTCGGACCGAGTCGGTGACACACATCTCATGGAGGTGAGCGAGTCACTTCACCTCCTTGTGCTCCGTCCTTCGGACGAGACGTCAAACACACGAGGTCCTATTGGAAGAGACTCTGCAGCAGCAGCACAACTGCTACGTCTCAAGTCCGGGGGAGCATCAGAGGACCTCAGCGAAGCCCATTTTTTTAGTCTTATTGTTTGTTAGATTATAAAGGGGGCCCAGAAAGTCAAATAAAAAAATAAAAAAATAAAAAATGAAATCAGCCAGGATGCACTAGAAAAACAAATCGCCATATATCTCATCGCTCCTTCACTTCTGAGCTGCTGTAAGAATGAACCAGAAGCTTCAACCCTGTCCTTATTAAACAGACACATCTGTGAAAAATGAAATTATTCCCCTTTGCAATTCTGCACAGCCCCTCTCTGCAGTGTTGGAATACAGATTCGAGATACAAGATGTGTTCTTCCCAATATTTCAGATGGTGATCCTTTACCTTGGGAATCTAGGCTGACTATGCATTAAATCAATAGTCTGTATGCTGTATATACACCCACACTCCCCCCCTCCCCCCTCTCTCTCTCTCGCTCTCTTCCTCTCTCTCTCTCTCTCAAAAACAGTTTCCCTAGCAACAAACTAGAAGTCTCCAGTTTCCTCCTCGTTTCTGGTCATTTTGTGATGATTTTAAAGCTCTACCCCCACAACCCCTATGGGACGGGCGGGGGGGGCGGTTTACAATCTACGAGAAAGGACGGTCTGGGAGGCCGTGAACCTAAATTTCCTTCAGCGCCTTAAACTCTGCGACCCAAACTATCGCCACACGGGCCGGGGTTCAAAACCAGTGCGCAGCGGCAAGGCAAAGCGCTCTAGTAAAACGGGAGAGGTATTCATGCTTCAGGCACACGTTTCCCCCCCTCTTAAAATGCATCGCAGGCTCCCAGCGGTCACCCCAAAGATAGCACCAGATGTCCAGCTCTCCCCCAGCTCGCTGCCACGGTGTGTCAGACAATAGCCCTCTCCTTCGGGAATCGGCCTGATTCGTCTCGGAGCAGAGGTCACGGGGGGGTCGTGTCTGCAGTGTACGGGTGCAGCCCCCCCCCCCACCAGAAATAAATGAAAGCGCAAATAAACAGGACAGCTTGCTGTTTAAGGGTTTGCAAGCCGGGTAGTTCTTTTTTTTTTTTCCTTTCTCTTAAAAGCGTCTTATCTGTCACGGAAGAAGGGACAGTCTGTCTGTCTGTCTAAAAAAAAAAAAAAAAAACTGGAAGGGCGTTTTAGAATTTGAAATGCTCTCAATGACCTCTGCAAAGTAAGTTTCAGTGGCAATGCTGAGAGACAGACAGACAGACAGACAAGTCACCGTTACGTTATTACTAGACATAATGTTGACTCCCCTGTACCATCGTGTTAATATATCCCGTCCGACGTGACCCATACTCCGACCATCTTACCCTGGCTGTCAACACGATTGATATGGGGAGTACTAGAAGTTACTGTCTCTCTGTCTGTCTGTCTGTCTGTCAACCGTGACGTTATTACTAAGACATAATGTGACTCCCGTTACCATTCGTGTATATCCCGTGACGATGGGATGAGGCTGGTAGAATGGGACCACAGTGTGCTAACTATACCCTCAATGATCTTCAATGACAATGCAGACAGACAGACAGTGGCACTGCAATGGCACTGCAGACAGACAGACAGAGAGTGGCACTGCAATAACGGCTCTGTGTTGTAGTGAGGGGCTGGCACAGGGCCTTTCAGCTGCCGTGTCAGAGCTGCAGACAGGCTGCAATGCTAATCTTCATCTGCACCTTGAGCTCCACTGGGACAGTCAGAGGTTATATATAGAGCGCTGCAAAGGGCAGCATTCCGTGTTGTATTGTCGGATACACGAGCAGACAAGAGCTGGATTGTGTTTCTAAATAAAAAACACAGGACTTGAATCCGCTAGACTAGACCACACTGCCTCACTCCCTCCCAGTCCCTCAGCTCTAACCACTAGACAAGAGCCACACTGCTTCCCTCCCTCCCAGTCCCTCACCTCTAACCACTAGACTAGAGCCACACTGCTTCCCTCCCTCCCAGTCCCTCAGCTCTAACCACTAGAGTAGACCACACTGCTTCCCTCCCTCCCAGTCCCTCAGCTCTAACCACTAGACTAGAGCCACACTGCTTCCCTCCCTCCCAGTCCCTCAGCTCTAACCTACTAGACTACACTGCCTCTCTCCCAGTCCCTCATCTCTAACCACTAGAGCCACACTGCCTCCCTCCCTCCCAGTCCCTCAGCTCTAACCACTAGACTAGACCACACTGCTTCCCTCCCTCCCAGTCCCTCAGCTCTAACCACTAGACTAGACCACACTGCTTCCCTCCCTCCCAGTCCCTCAGCTCTAACCACTAGAGCCACACTGAGTCCCTCAGCTCTAACCACTGACTAGAACCACACTGCCCTCCCTCCCAGTCCCTCAGCTCTAACCACTAGAGCCACACTGCTTCCCTCCCTCCCAGTCTCTCAGCTCTAACCACTAGAGCCACACTGCTTCCCTCCCTCCCAGTCCCTCAGCTCTAACCACTAGAGCCACACTGCTTCCCTCCCTCCCAGTCCCTCAGCTCTAACCACTAGAGCCACACTGCTTCCCTCCCTCCCAGTCCCTCAGCTCTAACCACTAGAGCCACACTGCTTCCCTCCCTCCCAGTCCCTCAGCTCTAACCACTAGAGCCACACTGCTTCCCTCCCTCCCAGTCCCTCAGCTCTAACCACTAGACTAGAGCCACACTGCTTCCCTCCCTCCCAGTCCCTCAGCTCTAACCACTAGACTACACTGCCTCCCTCCCTCCCAGTCTCTCAGCTCTAACCACTAGACTAGAGCTACACTCCCCTCCCTCCCAGTCTCTCAGCTCCAACTGTCTTTCCTTCTCTCTGCCTCCTCTCATCTCTCCCTCTCTCTCTCCTCTCTCTTGTCTAGCACTAATTACAGCTCTGTGTGCTGCCACGTTGTCAGGGCTTCCCACAGGACCAAAACACCACAAACACACACTGCTACACACACATACACAAACACACTGTATACACACACTACCCAGTCTGATCATGTGTGTGTTGGTGTTTGGTTTGTGTGGTGAGGGTTTGTTGTTGTGTGTGTGTTTGTGAACGAGTGAGATTCGGAAAGTTCTTTCTTAAGAGTATTTCAAGAACCTCTAAAGCATGTTTGCTACACCAGGGCTTGGAACCAGACTCCCGCTGCACAGCAGTGTGATCCAGTCCTGCTTTCACTAGGAGTTTAATAATCAGACTCCCGCTGCACAGCAGTGTGATCCAGTCCTGCTTTCACTAGGAGTTTAATAATCAGACTCCCGCTGCACAGCAGTGTGATCCAGTCCTGCTTTCACTAGGAGTTTAATAATCAGACTCCCGCTGCACAGCAGTGTGATCCAGTCCTGCTTTCACTAGGAGTTTAATAATAAGACACACCTGAGCTTGTTAGCTAGACACACTGGGGGCTGATCAAGCTGCTAGTGAAACCTGGACTGGATCACACTGCTGTGCAACAGGAGTCTGATTCCCAGAACATTGTAACAGGAATACGAAACTGGTTTTTGCCTGCTCACGTCGCCAGTGGGATTTCCCAGCATCTGTTAATTGCTCATTTCACAGCTGAGTTCCCTCCGAGTGGTGACTCTTTGTTCCCAAGCATCCTGTGAAAAGTCTACCTCCTCCCAGCTTCACTCAATTATAGGACTGGACTCGATTATAGTTACAACGACAGCATTTTCTGTTCCACTTAAAATAATAATTAGACTTTAAACAAAAACAAGTCACACAAACGTGTTGAATTGAGGCTGGTCAACACCTGATTCGTTGCTCTTGTTAGTTTTTAGAAATCACTTGTCTTTTTTTTTTTTTTTAAATCAGTTCTTCGTTGTGCTTCTCCCTCCCTCCCTCTCTCTCCTATCTCTTCCCCTCCCTCTCTCTCCCACTTCCTCCTTCTTCTCTCCTTTCCCTCTCCTCCCTTTTTCTCTCTCCCCTTCATTCTTGTCTTTTTCCTCCCTTTCTCCCCCTCTAACCCTTTCTCTCCTCCTCTCCCTCTCCCTCTCTCCCTCCCTTAAGTCCGGTAAAGGCAGTGATGTGGTGTGTGTGAGTGTTGGGGTGTGTTGTGTAGCAATCTGACCGACTTAGTTTTGGTGTGCACCCACTTGGAAAGTCTTTTTATGAATCTTTCTTACGCTGACCATCTTTAAAATCCATTCTCTCACCTCTTATTAGCTTTATTAACATGATCACTGGCCCCTCCCTTTAAAGGAGCGCTGACCATCTTTAAAACCCATTCTCTCACCTCTTATTAGCTTTATTAACAGGATCACTGACCCCTCCCTTTAAAGGAGCGCTGACCATCAAAATCCATTCTCTCACCTCTTATTAGCTTTATTAACAGGATCACTGGCCCCTCCCTTTAAAGGAGCGCTGATCCATCTTTAAAATCTATTCTCTCACCTCTTATTAGCTTTATTAACAGGATCACCGGCCCCTCCCTTTAAAGGAGCGCTGACCATCTTTAAAATCCATTCTCTCACCTCTTATTAGCTTTATTAACAGGATCACTGACCCCTCCCTTTAAAGGAGCGCTGACCATCTTTAAAATCCATTCTCTCACCTCTTATTAGCTTTATTAACAGGATCACTGACCCCTCCCTTTAAAGGAGCGCTGACCATCTTTAAAATCCATTCTCTCACCTCTTATTAGCTTTATTAACATGATCACTGGCCCCTCCCTTTAAAGGAGCGCTGACCATCTTTAAAATCCATTCTCTCACCTCTTATTAGCTTTATTAACATGATCACGTGGCCCCTCCCTTTAAAAGGAGCGCTGACCATCTTTAAAATCCATCCTCTCACTCTCTTATTAAGCTTTATGTGAAAAGTCTACCTCCTCCCAGCTTCACTCAATTAAAGGACTGGACTCGACCATCTTTAAAACGACCATTTTCTGTTCCACCTAAAATTAATTAGCTTTAAACATCATTATCACTGACCCCTCCCTTTAAAGGAGCGCTGATCCATCTTTAAAATCCTGATTCTCTCTTGTTAGCTTTATTAGAAAT
Source organism: Polyodon spathula (assembly GCF_017654505.1). Taxonomy (NCBI): domain Eukaryota; kingdom Metazoa; phylum Chordata; class Actinopteri; order Acipenseriformes; family Polyodontidae; genus Polyodon; species Polyodon spathula. The sequence goes on from NC_054576.1 coordinate 2,893,034, forward strand.
CACTCTTACTAGCTTTATTAACAGTATCACTGGCCCCCTCCCTTTAAAGGAGCGCTGACCATCTTTAAAATCCATTCTCTCACCTCTTATTAGCTTTATTAACAGGATCACTGGCCCCTCCCTTTAAAGGAGCGCTGACCATCTTTAAAATCCATTCTCTCACCTCTTATTAGCTTTATTAACAGGATCACTGGCCCCTCCCTTTAAAGGAGCGCTGACCATCTTTAAAATCCATTCTCTCACCTCTTATTAGCTTTATTAACAGGATCACTGGCCCCTCCCTTTAAAGGAGCGCTGACCATCTTTAAAATCCATTCTCTCACCTCTTATTAGCTTTATTAACAGGATCACTGGCCCCTCCCTTTAAAGGAGCGCTGCCCATCTTTAAAATCCATTCTCTCACCTCTTATTAGCTTTATTAACAGGATCACTGGCCCCTCCCTTTAAAGGAGCGCTGACCATCTTTAAAATCCATTCTCTCACCTCTTATTAGCTTTATTAACAGGATCACTGGCCCCTCCCTTTAAAGGAGCGCTGACCATCTTTAAAATCCATTCTCTCACCTCTTATTAGCTTTATTAACAGGATCACTGGCCCCTCCCTTTAAAGGAGCGCTGACCATCTTTAAAATCCATTCTCTCACCTCTTATTAGCTTTATTAACAGGATCACCGGCCCCTCCCTTTAAAGGAGCGCTGACCATCTTTAAAATCCATTCTCTCACCTCTTATTAGCTTTATTAACAGGATCACTGACCCCTCCCTTTAAAGGAGCGCTGACCATCTTTAAAATCCATTCTCTCACCTCTTATTAGCTTTATTAACAGGATCACTGGCCCCTCCCTTTAAAGGAGCGCTGACCATCTTTAAAATCCATTCTCTCACCTCTTAGGTAAGGAGAAGTGAGCATTAATCGAAATAAATTGACGAGGGTCAGGGCAGGAAATTTCCTCGCGCACTGGTAGGCAATTTTCGGTCACTCCCCTCACATGATCACTGGCCCCTCCCTTTAAAGGAGCGCTGACCATCTTTAAAATCCATTCTCTCACCTTCCTATTCGTAGCTTTATTAACAGGATCTGCTGGGTTTTAAAATCAGTCCCCGAGTCTGCTGTTCTTCTTCCAAGTTCTCAGTGACCTGAATCTTTGGAAACCCTTAATCAGTCGCTTTGGATAAAACAGGAATCTGCTAAATCAGGGTAATCAGACCTTTTTAATTGTTCTCAGCTTTTAAACAGTTGGGAGATTTCAAGTCAACTGTACTATTATTAGTAACTGGAGTTTGATAACTAGTGAAACTTTAGTCTGGCTACCTTTTTTATTGTTTTCAGCTTTTAAACAATTGGGAAAAAGGTCTAATTAAGCATGTTATTAGTTAAGGGTTTGAGTCAGTAATTGAGAACTCGTTTGGAATGAAAGCAGACACAGGGGCTCCCCTTGGACCGGGACTGGGAAACCCTAGTACAATTCAATTCCCAAAACTCAGTCATTAACTCTTGAAAAACCTTACTTTCGTCTGTGTCCCCGAGGGGAATCACCTGGCCCTTACCCTACCGCATTCCTGAATAATTATTATATTATTATTATTTTATCTAATTATATGTTATTATTAATAATAATAATATCTTATTATTATCTCACACGCAGGGACGAATATAATAATATTATTATTATTATAATAATAATAGTGGCGTCCTGGCTGTGTCTGTTCTGTCCTCGGTGGGATGGTTTGTCTCGCTGTTGTATTCGTGTTGCTTGGGGCTCAGCCTGGGCTGGACGCTGTTATTATTCCCAGGCTCGTGGGAGCCAAGAAGCGAGGAAATACCCACAGCTACTGGCTCATTGTAAGAGAATACACTTCCTGCACAGCGCTTCGACTGAGGAGCCAAACCCAGAGAGGAGAGAGGAGAGGGGGAGGAGAGAGGGAGAGAGAAGGAGGAGAGAGAGAGGGGAGAGGGAGAGAGAGGGGAGAGGGGAGAGTAGAGGGGGACAGGGAAGGGGGAAAGGAGAGCATATCCTTGTCCATTTCCTCAAACAGTAAAAACATAATCTAATTTTTTGATTAACTGATAGGTGTGCTGCTTGACAGGAATGAATCAGTTTTGCAAGACTGGTTGAGTGATTGATTGATAGTCTGATAATTGAACCCTAACCACTGAGCTCCTCAAACCCACTGCCTTCCACACTGTAGCCCGGCGCTTTCTTTATCTAACCACTGAGCTCCTCAAACCCACTGCCTTCCACACTGCAGCCCAGCGCTTTCTTTATCTAACCACTGAGCTCCTCAAACCCACTGCCTTCCACACTGCAGCCCAGCGCTTTCTTTATCTAACCACTGAGCTCCTCAAACCCACTGCCTTCCACACTGCAGCCCAGCGCTTTCTCTAACCACTGAGCTACTCAAACCCACTGCCTTCCACACTGCAGCCCAGCACTTTCTTTATCTAACCACTGAGCTCCTCAAACCCACTGCCTTCCACACTGCAGCCCAGCGCTTTCTTTATCTAACCACTGAGCTCCTCAAACCCACTGCCTTCCACACTGCAGCCCAGCGCTTTCTTTATCTAACCACTGAGCTCCTCAAACCCACTGCCTTCCACACTGCAACCCAGCGCTTTCTTTATCTAACCACTGAGCTCCTCAAACCCACTGCCTTCCACACTGCAGCCCAGCGCTTTCTTTATCTAACCACTGAGCTCCTCAAACCCACTGCCTTCCACACTGCAGCCCAGCGCTTTCTTTATCTAACCACTGAGCTCCTCAAACCCACTGCCTTCCACACTGCAGCCCAGCGCTTTCTTTATCTAACCACTGAGCTCCTCAAACCCACTGCCTTCCACACTGCAGCCCAGCGCTTTCTTTATCTAACCACTGAGCTCCTCAAACCCACTGCCTTCCACACTGCAGCCCAGCGCTTTCTTTATCTAACCACTGAGCTCCTCAAACCCACTGCCTTCCACACTGCAGCCCGGCGCTTTCTTTATCTAACCACTGAGCTCCTCAAACCCACTGCCTTCCACACTGCAGCCCAGCGCTTTCTTTATCTAACCACTGAGCTCCTCAAACCCACTGCCTTCCACACTGCAGCCCAGCGCTTTCTTTATCTAACCACTGAGCTCCTCAAAACCCACTGCCTTCCACACTGCAGCCCAGCGCTTTCTTTATCTAACCACTGAGCTCCTCAAACCCACTGCCTTCCACACTGCAGCCCAGCGCTTTCTTTATCTAACCACTGAGCTCCTCAAACCCACTGCCTTCCACACTGCAGCCCAGCGCTTTCTTTATCTAACCACTGAGCTCCTCAAACCCACTGCCTTCCACACTGCAGCCCAGCGCTTTCTTTATCTAACCACTGAGCTCCTCAAACCCACTGCCTTCCACACTGCAGCCCAGCGCTTTCTTTATCTAACCACTGAGCTCCTCAAACCCACTGCCTTCCACACTGCAGCCCAGCGCTTTCTCTAACCACTGAGCTCCTCAAACCCACTGCCTTCCACACTGCAGCCCAGCGCTTTCTTTATCCACTGAGCTCCTCAAACCCACTGCCTTCCACACTGCAGCCCAGCGCTTTCTTTATCTAACCACTGAGCTCCTCAAACCCACTGCCTTCCACACTGCAGCCCAGCGCTTTCTTTATCTAACCACTGAGCTCCTCAAACCCACTGCCTTCCACACTGCAGCCCAGCGCTTTCTTTATCTAACCACTGAGCTCCTCAAACCCACTGCCTTCCACACTGCAGCCCAGCGCTTTCTTTATCTCACCCCTGAGCTCTCTCAAACCCACTGCCTTCCACTGCCTTCCACTGCAGCCCAGCGCTTTCTTTATCTAACCACTGAGCTCCTCAAACCCACTGCCTTCCACACTGCAGCCCAGCGCTTTCTTTATCTAACCACTGAGCTCCTCAAACCCACTGCCTTCCACACTGCAGCCCAGCGCTTTCTTTATCTAACCACTGAGCTCCTCAAACCCACTGCCTTCCACACCGCAGCCCAGCGCTTTCTCTCTCTCTCTGACCCTAGGGGGGTCTGACTGACTTACAGCAGCGTGTGGTTATAATTAAAATATTCAAGATCGTCGGAAGTGTCACTAAAACCACGGCAGGCAGGCAGGCAGGGAGACACGGGGGGTTTGACACAGCAAACCTCAAAACTAGAAGGTCTCCCGGAACCATCTTTCAAGTCAACGCTGCTCCGGATAAAAAAAAAAAAAAAAAAAAAAAAAAAGCTTGGCTACCATCTCGCAGAAAAAAAACAAAAAGCATTTATTTAAATGAAAGCAAAATCTACAGCGCCTTTTAATACAAATAAATAAAACACAAACCCAAACTCACCGCCTCTCCGGGGTCCCGGCTGCACCCTTGGAGTCGCCACGCCGTCGCTAATGTGGTAAGAAAAGGGTATCGTTTTGAATTGTTTGGAGTAAGATCCCGTCTTAGCATCTTTAGAGTCGTGGAGAGGGTGAGGATCGGGGGATGATAGCGGAGGAGGGCAGGAAAAACTGAACAGGTCGCTTTTGGGTTTGTTGAGATGCATTCCTGTGCCAACTTCGCTATTATTATTATTATTATTATTATTATTATTATTATACTATAATACAGTCTAGATGTCATTAATTTTACATGTGAGTTTCGCGGACGAAATATAATAACAAACGTATTATAATAATAATTCATAATAATGAATCATAATTATTATCAATTATTATTATAATATTAAGTAGAACGCGTCGACGCCTAAAACAGTTGTCAAAACTATTTACGTTCCAAGTTGGTTCGGTCGACGTGACTGTGTTGTCAGGTTCATTTGTAGCAATTTTAGCGGTAGTTATCGCCGCTTCAGTTTATCACTAGACACACACGCCACAGGGAAAAATACTTCAAAAATATTGACAGTCATTGTTTCAAGTAAACAAAGTCGTGTTTTTTGTTTTCAAAACGCACACACAAATAATAATAATAATAATAATAATAATAATAATAATAATAATAGAAAGCTCTTGTGGTTAAACTTTTACTATAAGTTTATACCAGGTCACTTTAAAATGTACGCAAAGACAATATCAAATAGGATTCCTTTCACAAAAAAAAAAAAAAAAAAAAAAAAAAAAAGGCACTTTTTTTTTTTTTTTTTATGTTAACCCGGGGCGTACATAATATTAAAGGTCTTAAACGGTGCAAAACCGCTTTGCGAAACGTTTTTACAACGTATTCCATAAGGTCAGTAGATGCGTGCACCAAAAGATTTTGGGCAAGTTTTTATCCCACACACCACAATCACACACACCACTGTGTGTGTGTGTGTGTGTATATATATATATATATATATATATATATATATGTGTGTGTATATATATGTGAAGTATATATATATATATATATATATATATATATATATATATATTATATAATATATATATATATATATAGTATATACTCTGACGACGTGCCTGGTTTTACATTGTTGAAATAATCTCCCGTTATCCAAACTTCCACAAAAACAAAACAGCTGTTTTTCGCTTTCACGTTGCAGCTGGATCCGGGTCAGTTTTTGTTGCCATGGCGTGTTTTGCCGGACAGTCCAGAATAGAGAATATAATCCCAAAAACCGCGCGTCTTCCTTCTTCAACCCCAGCCTGGAATTCGCAAACTCAGCTGCTGCGGCCGCTTCCCCAAAAAAAAAACAATCCTGCGCAAAAACGAAACGTCCGCCCCGCTCCCTCCTCCTTCCTCCCCCTTTCATCGACTTGAACAAAGGCAGGGCAGGGGGGGAAGGGGGGGGAAGGGGTTGGGGGCCCCCGGGCCAAATAAATAGAAGTCAGGGATGACAAAGCCATGGTAATCGATACCGCTAATATCCCTTCGCGTAATTGTGCGAACGTCTCTCTCCCGGTTTAACTAAAAAAAAGAAAGAAAAAAAAAAGAAAGAAAGAAAAACTCTCCCGTCTGTCCTTTTTTTTTTTTTTTTTTTTTTCTTTTCTTTTTTTTTTTTTTTTTTTTACTTGGTCACAGACCATCAAACGCAACAGCTGTAGTCAAGACACCCCCACATCATCTTAAAAGGGTAAGGCTACAGACAATTCGTTTCAGCTGTGCCCTTTCCTGTGCCCAAAAAAACGTGAACCAAACCCGTGTTTGCAACGCGAGATTATATTACACGCACACACAGTGGTGGAGATGAGGCTCCCGTTGCACAACAGTGTCACCCAGTCCAGGTTTCACTACCAGGTGTGTCTCGTTGTTAAACTCCTAGTGAAACCAGGACTGGATCGAGCTGCTGTGCAGCTGGAGTCTGATTCCCATCCTTGCGCCTAAGCACACCGGTTCAAATTCCCTCCTGTGGCACTGGCCGACTCGTTGTGTGGGACCCTGAGGGAGTCGCTTCACCTCCTGGTGCCCCGTCCTGGGGGTGAGCTGTTAAATCAAGGTCCTATTGGAAGTGACCTATAATGCTTAGCTCAGAGCCTGCCCCTGCAAAGCACATTGTTGTCAGTCAGTTGCAATATAACTTCGGAGGGACTGCGTGGTAACAAGCAAAGCAAACCCGGCTTCAGACCTCAATTAGGTTCAACCACTGCAGAGGGCGCCAGTTTGCCATTTCGATAAATGCATTTTAAAAAAATATATGTTATGTATAATCTCTGGCGTTGCAGGGTTTTTTTTTTTGTTTGTTTTGTTTTTTAAATCGTGCAAAGAAGAAAAGGCGTTTTTGTTTTTTTTTGTTGGGTTTCGTTTTTTATAAGCAGTCAGTCTTCTTTCTCGTCAGCTGTTCCCATCTCACCTCAAGAAGAAGTTTGTCCTTCTTCAGAATACCTCCAGGAAGGATCGCGTCTCGCAGGTTGCCATGCAGTGCTTCCCCAAGGGAATCGGTTACGTCTTTGGGGAATGTAGAATGTCATTTATAATGTTCGTAACCATTTCGTTCCATAGGGATAGCATTTGTATGAACGCCCCATAAAAGCACCTCAAGAAGCATTGTAAAGCACACTCTGGTAAAGCACAGGGAAGCATTGTAAAGCACAGAGAGGTCTGGTAAAGCATAGGGAAGCATTGTAAAGCACAGAGAGGTCTGGTAAAGCATAGGGAAGCATTGTAAAGCACAGAGAGGTCTGGTAAAGCATAGGGAAGCATTGTAAAGCACAGAGAGGTCTGGTAAAGCACAGGGAAGCATTGTAAAGCACAGAGAGGTCTGGTAAAGCACAGGGAAGCATTGTAAAGCACAGAGAGGTGTGGTAAAGCATAGGGAAGCATTGTAAAGCACAGAGAGGTCTGGTAAAGCATAGGGAAGCATTGTAAAGCACAGAGAGGTCTGGTAAAGCATAGGGAAGCATTGTAAAGCACAGAGAGGTCTGGTAAAGCATAGGGAAGCATTGTAAAGCACAGAGAGGTCTGGTAAAGCATAGGAAAGCATTGTAAAGCACAGAGAGGTCTGGTAAAGCATAGGGAAGCATTGTAAAGCACAGAGAGGTCTGGTAAAGCATAGGGAAGCATTGTAAAGCACAGAGAGACTGCAATGGTTTTGTTCCTGCTCTTAACCCAACATTAATCCTGTTCTTAACCAAACACCCCCTAACCTTTACTCTTCTGTGTAGGAAATATTTTATCTTCCTTTAAACCCCCCCCCCAAAAAAAAAGTTTGCAAATACAAAAAAGATTTTTTTTTTTTTTTTTTTTTTTTTAATCAGGTTTTATTTTCCAAGTACAAAAAGAAAAGCAATCAATTATAAAAGCAGCTCATTATAAAACGAGTGCCAGTACAAAATGAGTAATTAAAAAAAAAAAAACACACACACACACACCCCCGTGCACACACACATCAATTAAAAAAAACAACACACATATCCAATCCATTTATTATTTAAGAGAGATCTCTGGGAGAGGGCCTCTATAATCACGACTCTGAGGATGACACTCCCCACACGAGATTGGAGATTTATATTAATGATAAGGACAGGACCGACAGCTGGACCTGTTAGGAGTTTAATTCACTACTTGATTGCTTTAAAAAAAAAAACAAACAAACAAAAAAAAAACACACAGTGTTGCCAGCATACCACGCAGAGCGTTGTAAATATAGGGCTGTACACCAGTGTCACAGTGCGCTGCGTTTAAAACTAATACAACTCATTGAAATCTTTATTACGAAAACCGATGTGATGAAGAATAAGATCCTTTATTAAAAACAGAGCTTTTAACAAAAAAAAAAGACCCTTCATTGACTATTAGAGTTTAAGAGGGGAGTATTAAGTTCCTCACTGATCATTAAAATAGACCTTCTGTACATCGAGGACCGCAATCTGACTCCTGTTGCACAGCAGTGTGATCCAGTCCTGGTTTTACTAGCAGCTTGATCAGCCCCCAGTGTGTCTAGCTAACAAGCTCAGGTGTGTCTTATTATTAAACTCCTAGTGAAAGCAGGACTGGATCACACTGCTGTGCAGCGGGAGTCTGATTATTAAACTCCTAGTGAAAGCAGGACTGGATCACACTGCTGTGCAGCGGGAGTCTGATTATTAAACTCCTAGTGAAAGCAGGACTGGATCACGCTGCTATAAGACTCCCGCTGCATATTTTCATAGCCTGCTCTCCCATTGCATTTTCCTTCCTCGCAGTACACAAGGATAAAGGCAGAAGGGGAGACAACACATTTAAAATCAAGCCAAATTTAAAATTGCACCTAGTCTTTCCACCTGCAACATCCCGCAGCGTTTCAAAAGTCTGTGGTTCCGTCCGTCCGTCCCCGGGTCGGGCTACTTTAACCCTTGCAACGCCAGCGGACCTGGCAAGGACTGCCTATTGCGCAGGTTATATCTTGGCTCCTGGGAGAGAGAGAGAGAATCATTTTCACCTTTTTGTACAGGTGGTTAACCCTTTCACCTTGCAGCTGAGGACATATCCGCTAAACTGCCCTAACATACTTCTTTATTCAGGTTGTACTTTGTGCACCTTTGATATTTGTATTATAAACCGACACACACACAGTGTCGGTTTGAAGAAATACTCACTGCTGTCTCCTCTTCCACCAGGATGCTGTACACCAGAGCGCTTGGGGCTGGCCTGGAGACGCTTCTTCGGCGAGACTGCCGCCCCCTGCTGGTCCGAGCAGGGCTCACAGGATCGCTGTCCCCCGCAGACCTCCTCCGAGCGGAGACCGCAGGATCGCTGTCCCCCGCAGACCTCCACCGAGCGGAGACCGCAGGATCGCTGTCCCCCGCAGACCTCCACCGAGCGGATACTGAAGGAAACAGGGGTATTAAAGCAGGTGAGAGAGAGAGGAGAGAGAGAGAGAGATGCTGTATAAACACGATATCAGAGCTCAGTATTTGCCTCCAAAAGGAGATCAGTTTGACAGGCAGTATTCTCTGTTGATGGATTTGTACAGGCGTGGGTGTTACAGCTTGTGAAGGGGGATTAAGAGACATTTTATTTGAATCCACATTCTGATTAATGTAAACCCACATCCCTGAGAAGAGAGACACAGAGAGAGACAGGTTTGCTCACAGCTCTGTGTGTCGGGGGACAAGGAGCCAGTCTCAGCAGGGTAACGAGGGTATAAGGAGACAGACATGTCCAAGACCCCCGATTCACGTCCGTCCCCGTCAGTTTCATCCTTCTCCTTCTCTCGCTGGCTCACCTGGACGTCCATCGACTGTGTCAGACGTTCTGGAGGCAGACAGCGGGAGAGACATCGCCATAGTCCTTAAACTTTCAAAATACTTTTCAGTAGAACTGCTGAATAATGTTCCCTTGTTAACATATTGAATTGCACCCCCTCTATATAGAATGAACTCCCTCAGCTTCATAGAGTCCAGTGAAAGCTGCTGAATAATGTTCCCTTGTTAACATATTGAATTGCACCCCCTCTATATAGAATGAACTCCCTCAGCTTCATAGAGTCCAGTGAAAGCTGCTGAATAATGTTCCCTTGTTAACATATTGAATTGCACCCCCTCTATATAGAATGAACTCCCTCAGCTTCATAGAGTCCAGTGAAAGCTGCTGAATAATGTTCCCTTGTTAACATATTGAATTGCACCCCCTCTATATAGAATGAACTCCCTCAGCTTCATAGAGTCCAGTGAAAGCTGCTGAATAATGTTCCCTTGTTAACATATTGAATTGCACCCCCTCTATATAGAATGAACTCCCTCAGCTTCATAGAGTCCAGTGAAAGCTGCTGAATAATGTTCCCTTGTTAACACATTGAATTCCACACCTAGCGGTCTTTGAAAAAACTCCCTGACATTTTGAAATCCAACTACATCGATTACAAGAAGTTAAATTAAAAAAAATGATTATTTATGTTTGTATGGTATATATTTATGTCTCAACCCTAAAATTCTAGATGATGCCAAATTCTCTCTCACCGGCCTCTCTGAACACCTCCTGCAGTTTCGAGTGCGTCTCTCGGAGCTGCCTCAAAATCTCCACATTCTCCCGGGTCAGGTCTCTGTATCGGACCGCAGCGTAGACCAGAACCAGAACCGCTAACACAACCATGGACCTGCGCAGCAAACCGACCAGAAAAGAGAGGCGCTCCTGGACAGAGAGAGAACCTGTGAGGGGGAGCAGCTATCTTGATGTTTAAATGCTTTGACAAAACTTACACCTCTTTTGAATCAGAGAGAGAGAGAGAGAGAAAGAGAGACAGGAGGTGTGGGAAGGTAATTACAGTCACTCAGCCTGGCAGTCGCAACCGTCGCTTTTTCAAGACCTGTTCTGAATTGCCCATTTGGAAAACTGCAAGTCGTTACTGGCTGGTTATTAACAAAAAAGAGATCCGCGGCCGTCCAGGGGTGTCCAATGCTGGCTACTCCACTCCTTCTCTTTGTTCCAGCCCTGTTCTGAATTGCTTTTTTCAACCAATTAAAACCCTGAAGAGGTTTACTGCATGAATTGTAATCAGTTAAAACGTGGAGTGGAATCACCCCTCCAGGACCGGGACAACACCCATGACTGGGTTGTGAAAGTCCGGTCCTGGAGGGACTGTCGTTCCACCCCCTCGAGTTCTCAATGACAAAGAAATAAAAAAAAAAATCTGTCTTAATTATTTTATTACAGTCCTGTAACTTTCCTTTTTTTTTTTTTCTAACTGAACAAATAAGCATTTATGTCATCGTTAGGAACGCAAGGAAGCTGCGATTCTCACGGCCTGCTCGTAGCTCGGTTCCGTGGACTCCAGAACCATGTGGCAGATCAGCCGCTCCAAATACACGTTGAGCGCGACCAGGCAGAACAGGAACAGCCTGCAACAGCAAGAGAGATAAAGCAGGCAGCTTCAGAACCACAGGGACCCAGTGACTGCTGGACCGGGGGGCCAGCTCTTAAAGGACACTGAACTAAAACAAAATCTATATACAGGGTATTAAAAATAACACATTGTTTTGAGGAGAAAGGGACGTTAAAATCATATAACGCATCTTTGCTTGCTGAACTGTGTTTATGTCCGAGTATCTCAGTGTATCTCGCTGTGTGTCAGTGTGTTTGTGTCTCAGTGTTTCTGTCTCGCTGTGTCTCAGTGTGTTTCTGTCTCAGTAGGTGTGTCTCAGTCTATCCGTCTCTCACCGGGCTCCGGCAGTGCGCTGCGTGGCAGTCACTATGAATACTGCCCCCAGTGCCAGGAGGTTGTAAAGCAGAGAGTAGAGCGTGTGGGACTCGGACACCACGAAGCTGTGCAGGAACGACACGCGGTTAAAGATCTCAGAGAAAACGAGTCGCTGCTCGCTGGCTGTCTGCTGCATCTCTGCAAACACCTGCTTCACTCCTGAGAGAGAGAGAGAGAGAGAGAGTTTACAAAGTTTGTACCAGTGATGATATAAAATGTTCAGGTTATTTGTGGATGAAGGACAACTAATCAAGCTGGTAGTAAAACCTGGAAAGCGCTACTCCCTCAGCACTCTGTTTTACCCTGAGAGGAGTCGTGCAGGGTCTGTTTCAGGGAGTCTCCGTTCTTCAGAATCTCTTCCTGGGATCTCAGGGTGGCGTCCTGTGCCTCCACCATGCTCTCTGCCAGGCGGTTAGTAGCTTCCAGCTGACTGGCAACGCGGGCCGAATTCTCCGTCAGCCTGAGAGAGAGAGAGAGAGAGAGAGAGAGAGAGAGAGAGAGAGGGAGAGAGAAATTAACATGTCAGAAGCGTTGTAGTGTCTGTCTGTCATTGAAGATCATTGAGGGTATAGTGAGCACGCTGCGGTCCCATTCTACCAGCATCGCCCCAGCGCAGCTGCCTTATGCTTGTGCTACCATTGCCCCTCAGTGTAATACACAACCATTACTGCAGTGCCACAGTCTGTGTCTGCATTGCCATTGAATTTCATCCAAAGCGACTCGCAGAGACCAGGGGGGTGACCTCTGCATCATCAACAACTGCTGCTGCTGCAGAGTCTCTTCCAGTAGGACCGCATTTGTTTTGCGTCTCGTCCGAAGGACGGAGCACAAGGAGGTTCAGCGACTCGCTCGGGGTCTCACACACGCAGCGAGTCAATGGCTGAGGCGGGATTTGAACCCCCTGGCAGCAAGACCCCTTTCTTTACCCACTGGGACCATCTGGCCCTTCAAACCCTGTGAACAGCTAAAGCCGGTCCTTCTGGCCGTGCCTGTGGACGGTGTCCTCGGCCTCCAGCTGCCAGGCCTCGCCCTGCAGGAAGTAGCAGATGCTGTGGGTGTGAGTGAAGAACTCTGTATAGGCGTTGAAAGCCACCGAGTCCATGTGGCGAGTGCAGTCTTGAACGGAGCTCCCCTCACTGCACAGGGGGAAGGGGCGCGCAGACCTGGGAAGAGGAGAGACACGGGTGAGAGACACAGGCGCCACGCCACGGCGCTGTCCTGGCGCAGTGCAGCTTGTGGAAAGCCTGCCGCCACTTTCACATGCTGTTTTAGATGGATTATTTGCAAAATACAGAAAATAACTAACATTGCAAACACAACCGCTTGCCCGGTTACGGCTGTCCAACGTGTTAAACTATGCAAATACGCGATATGCATTATTCACTGTTTAAATAAAATAAAAATGAATAACGGAGTGCATGAACACAGAAAAAAAAAAAAACGCACGGAGCTGACCGTACCTTTGCAGGTGACAGTGAGCGAAGGCCAACGCGATCCTGCTTTGCGTTTCCTCGTTGAAGTCCTTGCACCCGAGGTCGACTCTCCGCAGCGCCTCCGCCCAGCACTGCCCGTACCGGGGCTGGCTAGCGAACTGTTCGACCCGGTCCAGCTGCGCCCGTCCCTCCGCTCTCACCCCCGCCACCGCCGTCTCCGGTAGGAGCGGCTCAGCGGCTCGGAACCAGCACAGGAGCCCGGCGCACAGCACCAGGATGATGGACATGCCTCTCGCAGCTGCGAAGCATTTCATGAAACTTTAGATTAATCGTACCCTCGCTTTATTCGAGTTATTGTATTTGTTAGGTGCTATTAAAACACACAGTGAAAGGTTTGGTCGTGCATGGAAATGCAAAAGTCGCATTTCAGTAATTACTGGGCGAAATTGGCTAATAATAAAATTAACTAATAATAATAATAATAATAATAATAATAATAGCAGACAAATTGCATTTTACCTACACAAAACCATCGATAAAATTATCTAGCGCCATATCTCCACCAGCAAAACATGCAAACACGAGATCTGCATTATATGTATATATTGTTTGTTTTCGTTATTAAGCACAAATAACCCGCGACTAATTCAACTTGAATGTTATTTTTCCAGCCATAAAAACTCTCTAGACCCTAAATTCTTGTTCGGTTTTGTATTTCGGTCACACACCGCGCAATTCATTCATGCACGAAAACAAACACCGCGCTATTCAATACGAAAAAAAAAAAAAAAACTCCAGCGGTGAACTTCGGTCCGCGTAAACCTACTTTAAATTCGCAGCAGTCGTCTTTACCGCCCGCTAAAATCAATCTTCCAGTTTAAAAATAAAACAGTAGAAAACCAATAAACAAGCGAACCCGTTTTTGTTGTCTGCTCTTATGTCGGATTTGAATCCAGCGCCACCGTCTGAAAAAAATAAAAACACAAGCCCCCAGACTATCCTCGTTGAGGCTGGTTGTTACTGATTGGATAACCGCCCCAATTAAAAAACTAACGCGTTTGTGTTAACTATATCAAAGGTCTGAGTTGGATTGGATTGGGTTGGATTGGGCTGAGTTGGGTTGGATTGGATTGGGCTGAGTTGGGTTGGATTGGGCTGGGCTGGGTTGGATTGGATTGGATTGGGCTGAGTTGGGTTGGATTGGGCTGGGCTGGGCTGGGTTGGATTGGATTGGGTTGGGTTGGGTTGGATTGGATTGGGCTGAGTTGGGTTGGATTGGATTGGGCTGGGCTGGGTTGGATTGGATTGGGCTGAGTTGGGTTGGATTGGATTGGGCTGAGTTGGGTTGGATTGGATTGGGCTGAGTTGGGTTGGATTGGATTGGGCTGAGTTGGGTTGGATTGGATTGGGCTGGGTTGGGTTGGATTGGATTGGGCTGAGTTGGGTTGGATTGGATTGGGCTGGGCTGGGCTGGGTTGGGTTGGATTGGATTGGGCTGGGCTGGGTTGGATTGGATTGGGCTGAGTTGGGTTGGATTGGGCTGGGCTGGGCTGGGCTGAGTTGGGTTGGATTGGAGTGTGCTGGGCTGGATTGGATTGGGCTGGGCTGAGTTGGGTTGGATTGGATTGGGCTGGGCTGGGCTGAGTTGGGTTGGATTGGAGTGGGCTGGGCTGGATTGGATTGGGCTGAGTTGGGTTGGATTGGGCTGGGCTGGGCTGAGTTGGGTTGGATTGGAGTGTGCTGGGCTGGATTGGGCTGGGCTGAGTTGGGTTGGATTGGATCGGGCAGGGCTGGGCTGGGCTGGGTTAGCCCCCTCGCAATTTTAATCTCTAAAACGAAACCTTTTTTTTTTTACATTTCCAGTGAACGTCTCTGTATCACTGACCCAAACCCTGTGAAATATCCTCTCTCCTAATTGGCTACCGAGCAGCGATGACATCACCGACGTACTATGAACTGCGCTTAGTTATAAACTAACTAGTAACTAACTAACTACTAACTTAGTAGAGGCTTATTCAGGAATTTACGCATAGCTGCGCGCAACCCAGCGCACCGGCTCCAGACGCGTTTCCTCATTGTAAAGCAACGGCAACACTCGCCAGACGTTTGTTAGTTTATGTGTTTATTTCTTACATAATCACGATTTGAAAGCAGACGTGAAAACCTGTAGACATGTACATCAATTGATATATTCCTCGATACATTTAAAACATAATTAAAGTTAATCTAGACTATCAGTAAATCCGTATTGCACTTTGACTCTTCTCCACCGCACTCAGACGCCTCTTTTGCCTGGGTGCTGTCTCTTCTCCTGCGCCTCGCTGTCACGGAATCGTTGCACCGCCGGCCACCGGTGCCCCAGCAGCAGGCTGCGGTAACCGGACAGGATCGTGGTTGCCATTGACGGCCGTTCCCGTTCTCCGTTTTCCTCCTTCCCGGCGGAATCCTCTCTCTTTCCCGGGTGTTGCCTTTTCCCTTTGAGGTCGAGGTTAGGTTTAAACCAGTTCTGTTCGACCGTGTTACCTGCAGAGAGAGGCATGATAAAGCATAGGGGAGCATTGACCTGCAGAGAGAGGCATGATAAAGCATAGGGAAGCATTGTAAACACAGAGAGGCATGATAAAGCATAGGGAAGCATTGTAAAACACAGAGAGGTGTGGTAAAGCATAGGGAAGCATTGTAAACACAGAGAGGTGTGGGAAAGCATAGGGAGGCATTGTAAAGCACAGAGAGGTCTGGTAAAGCACAGGGAAGCATTGTAAAACACAGAGAGGTGTGGTAAAGCATAGGGAAGCATTGTAAACACAGAGAGGTGTGGGAAAGCATAGGGAGGCATTGTAAACACAGAGAGGCATGATAAAGCATAGGGAAGCATTGTAAAGCACAGAGAGGTATGGTAAAGCATAGGGAAGCATTGTAAAGCACAGAGAGGTCTGGTAAAGCATAGGGAAGCATTGTAAAGCACAGAGAGGTCTGGTAAAGCATAGGGAAGCATTGTAAAGCACAGAGAGGTCTGGTAAAGCATAGGGAAGCATTGTAAAGCACAGAGAGGTCTGGTAAAGCATAGGGAAGCATTGTAAAGCACAGAGAGGTCTTGTAAAGCATAGGGAAGCATTGTAAAGCACAGAGAGGTCTGGTAAAGCATAGGGAAGCATTGTAAAGCACAGAGAGGTCTGGTAAAGCATAGGGAAGCATTGTAAAGCACAGAGAGGTCTGGTAAAGCATAGGGAAGCATTGTAAAGCACAGAGAGGTCTGGTAAAGCATAGGGAAGCATTGTAAAGCACAGAGAGGACTGGTAAAGCATATTAAAAAAAAAAAAAACACTTGGCCTCACAGTAAACAAGGACAATAACCCAGACAAAATAAATGCATGGTGCTTATGAAATGCATACAGCACAGTCAATGCAGCCAGCCGGGGTGGAGCTACAGAACAGGACATCTTCACCAGGGTAGGGTCTGCTCATTCGACGCTCCCTGCACAATCTGTTCTTATCCAGGACCTCTCCAGCCCTGAGATTCTGCGCCAGGACCGCCACCGAGACCAGAAGCAGGAGGGAGGGGAGCACAGCCATCTTCAGAGACTGCAGTGCAGAGATTATTATTATTATTATTATTATTATTATTATTATTATTATTATTATTATTATTATTATTTATTTGATGAGATTCTGAGTGGCGTCCATCAGACACGTGTGTCCGAGGTTACGTTCGAAGATCAAATTGTAGTCACATCAAAATGTCGTTCGTTATTCATGTTTATTTTAAATACAGTGTAGTTTACAGTAAGCGCAGAATAATAACACTGCTAGAATACAATATGAACTAGGATGCGTGTATAATAATAACACTGCTAGAATCCAATATGAACTAGGATGCCATGTATAATAATAACACTGCTAGAATACAATATGAACTAGGATGCCGTGTATAATAATAACACTGCTAGAATACAATATGAACTAGGATGCTGTGTATAATAACAACACTGCTAGAATACAATATGAACTAGGATGCCGTGTATAATAATAACACTGCTAGAATACAATATGAACTAGGATGCCGTGTATAATAATAACACTGCCAGAATACAATATGAACTAGGATGCCGTGTATAATAATAACACTGCCAGAATACAATATGAACTAGGAAGCCGTGTATAATAATAACACTGCTAGAATACAATATGAACTAGGAAGCCGTGTATAATAATAACACTGCTAGAATCCAATATGAACTAGGAGGCCGTGTATAATAATAACACTGCCAGAATACAATATGAACTAGGAAGCCGTGTATAATAATAACACTGCCAGAATACAATATGAACTAGGATGCCGTGTATAATAATAACACTGCTAGAATACAATATGAACTAGGATGCTGTGTATAATAATAACACTGCTAGAATCCAATATGAACTAGGATGCCGTGTATAATAATAACACTGCTAGAATACAATATGAACTAGGATGCTGTGTATAATAATAACACTGCTAGAATCCAATATGAACTAGGATGCCGTGTATAATAATAACACTGCTAGAATACAATATGAACTAGGATGCCGTGTATAATAATAACACTGCTAGAATACAATATGAACTAGGATGCTGTGTATAATAATAACACTGCTAGAATCCAATATGAACTAGGATGCCGTGTATAATAATAACACTGCTAGAATACAATATGAACTAGGATGCCGTGTATAATAATAACACTGCTAGAATACAATATGAACTAGGATGCCGTGTATAATAATAACACTGCTAGAATCCAATATGAACTAGGATGCCGTGTATAATAATAACACTGCTAGAATCCAATATGAACTAGGATGCCGTGTATAATAATAACACTGCTAGAATACAATATGAACTAGGAGGCCGTGTATAATAATAACACTGCTAGAATACAATATGAACTAGGATGCCGTGTATAATAATAACACTGCTAGAATCCAATATGAACTAGGATGCCGTGTATAATAATAACACTGCTAGAATACAATATGAACTAGGATGCTGTGTATAATAATAACACTGCTAGAATACAATATGAACTAGGATGCTGTGTATAATAATAACACTGCTAGAATCCAATATGAACTAGGATGCCGTGTATAATAATAACACTGCTAGAATCCAATATGAACTAGGATGCGTGTATAATAATAACGCTGCTAGAATCCAATATGAACTAGGATGCCGTGTATAATAATAACACTGCTAGAATCCAATATGAACTAGGATGCCGTGTATAATAATAACACTGCTAGAATCCAATATGAACTAGGATGCCGTGTATAATAATAACACTGCTAGAATACAATATGAACTAGGATGCCGTGTATAATAATAACACTGCTAGAATCCAATATGAACTAGGATGCCATGTATAATAATAACACTGCTAGAATCCAATAAGAACTAGGAGGCAACAAGTTAGGATCACAGCGAGTTATATCTACAGTGCATGGCAGTGCAAGGACAGCGCATCAGCTGAGGATCCCCCTCACAGTTCTGCTGTGCCTGGCACGCTTCACTTGCTGTTTGATGAAGGTTGCTTCAGTCGTGCTCCAGTGCGGTTCCGGGTTCTGCTCTCTCCTATGAAATTCTTGTCATTTTAAAATCTGCTTTGAGTTTTGAGCTGGCTTTTTGGAGACAGTTGACAGGGCGACCTTTGTACTCTGTTCAATCCCGGCACGTCGGGTTCTCCAGACAAGGCAGCTCAGAGGCAGTTAGAAGCGCATTTAGAGAAATTATGATAACTCAGCCTGTGGTGAACACCGAAAGGCGAGGAAACCGTGCAAAAATGAAAGAGGCTGCGAAACTTACAAAGCAAAACTAAACTGCAAGACAGAACCCGAACGAATCGGAGCATCTCACCTGATTGCGCAGCAGTCGAACCAGGGTCTAATCCAGAGAAACGAACAGCCTGCCTGTGTGCTTTCTCTTCATCACAGGTCTTGAGTGTTTTGCGCAGAGTTTATATGCCTTAGACACTGCCGGTCCCACCTTCAGAATCGAGTGATGTCACACATGATTCTCTGATGGACAGGTGGACAGTCTGTGGGGGGGGGGGGCTGATTTTGAGTGACATCACCTGATAACCTATTGTCTGCATTAATTAACTTTGAAATGTCTTCAGTGGCAAGTATAGGGCAGCTGCACTGGGGCGAGGCTGGTAGAATGGGACCACAGACAGTGGCACTGCACTAATGGTTGTGTATTACACTGAGGGGCAATGGTAGCACAAGCATAAGGCAGCTGCAGACAGACAGATGGCAGGACAGACAGACAGACAGACAGCAATAATGGTTGTGTATTACACTGAGGGGCAATGGCAGCACAAGCATAGGGCAGCTGCACTGGGGCGAGGCTGGTAGAATGGGACCGCAGCGTGCTAACTATACCCTCAATGATCTTCAATGAGAGACAGACAGGCAGACAGCCAGACAGACAGGATTCCGTCTGTCCGATGTACCCTGACGTACTGCACTCCCTAGACACTTATGGCTGTTCCCTCGATTACATGGGGAGGGCAATGGTAGCACAAGCATAGGGCAGCTGCAATGGGGCGAGGCTGGTAGAATGGGACCGCAGCGTGCTGCACTATACCCTCAATGATCTTCAATGAGGGGCAACTGCAATAATGGTTCTGTATTACACTGAGGGGCAATGGTAGCACAAGTATAGGGCAGCTGCAATGGGGCGAGGCTGGTAGAATGGGACCACAGTGTGCTAACTATACCCTCAATGATGTTCAATGTGTGTGTGTGTGGCAGTGTGTGTGACCGACAGACAGACAGACAGTGTCACGTGCCTAGCGTTATTCTATAGAATGTAGACGTCATAATTAAGTGCACGAGTGAAAATGGATATACCTCGACGATAGAAACTAAACCATCTATACCCTTATATCTCCGTGATTCATATGGGACCTCAATGAGAAGCTATGTGTGTGACAGACACTGAGCACGAGTAATTGTCAGACGTATGTGTGTGTGTGTGTTGTGTGTGTGGTGTGTGCGTGTGTGTGTGTGTGTGTGTGTGTGTGTGTGTGTGCACACGGATAGAAATAAGACTATCGCTGCATAGCAGTTTAATTCTCTCCTGGTTTTACTATATCAATTGCTCTTGATATTGGAACATACCTTACTATATAGAACAAAAATATATATATATTAATAATCTCCACAAGAACTCCACGCTGGCACGTACATCCCAGGAAAGCTTTACAAGAGCTGTCGGAAGTGACCGTGTCAAGGTGTCGGGCGGGCCGCTGAATTGATGTCAGGCTGTCGCTGCCCGCCTGTCAAGGGCGATTAGTCAAGTCGCGTTGGATTTGTCTGACGCGTTCGTGCTTCAGATGCGGAGAGAGTCTTGCATCTTGCACGAAGCACCGAGTCCTCAGTGACGAAGCTCACAGAGAGCTGCTTCACAGTGTAACGCAGGGTCCAGGCGACGCAGCCCTGACAAACAAAACGGCCGTGCTAATTTCATCCAGGATCGTTAGACTCGGAACTGCTTGCAGTGTCAGTTATTGTTATTATTAATGATTATTGTTGTTGTTTAACACAAATGGAATGTGTTACCACGAATAGCAACCCCCCCCCCCCCCCACACACACAAAGCACGTTTTTATTTATTTATTTATTTAATTTAAAATGCAGATTGATTTCTAAATAAAGAGTCTTTTTTTCAGTTGCATTGTATTATTAGCAGAGAGAAAAGTCAAGTAACATAATAATCGTCTCTCCCCCCGCAGTGGTTTTTTGGGGGGGGGGGGTGGGTGGGGGTTGTTGTTTTATAAACAATAAAAGCCATTGTTATTATAAATAATAAAGAGTCTCTTGTGTGTGTGTGTGTGTGTGTGTGTGTGTGTGCTGTGTGTCAGTGTCAGTGTGTGTGTGTGTGTCTCAGTGTCTGTGTGTCAGTGTGTGTGCATGTCTCAGTGTGCTGTGTGTGCAGTGTCAGTGTGTCTGTGTGTCTGTGTGTCTGCGTGTGCATGTGTGTGTGTCAGTGTCAGTGTTTGTGTGTGTCTGTGTGTGTCTGTGTGTGTGTGTGTGTGTGTGTGTGTGTGTGTGTCAGTGTGTGTGTGTGTGTGTGTGTGTGTGTGTCAGTGTGTGTGTGTCTCAGTGTGTGTGTGTGTCAGTGTGTGTGTGTGTGTGTGTGTCAGTGTGTGTGTTGTCACAGTGTCAGTGTCACAGGTGTATGTGTCACAAGTGTCAGTGTGTTGTCAGACACACAGAGTCACAGTGTGTCAGTCACACACACACCACACAGTGTCCAGTGTCAGTGTGTAGTGTGTCACAGTCACACAAAGTCACACACACAGACACACAGTCACACACTGTGTGGAGTCACAGGACACACAGTCACACAGTACACAGTGTGTCAGTGTGTGTTGTGTTTCAGTGTGTGTGTGTGTCAGTGTGTGTGTGTCTCAGTGTGTGTGTCTCAGTGTGTGTCTGTGTGTGCACACAGTCACAGTTACACAAAGTCCACACACAAGTGTGTGTCAGTGTCAGTGTGTCACACACACAGTTGACAGTGTGTTTCAGTGTCAGTGTGTCACCGTCACACAAAGCACACACAAAGTCACACGTGACACACAGTCACACACACTGGAGTGCACAGTCACACAAAAGTCACAAAACACACACAGTGTTTTCAGTGTCAAAGTCCACGTGACACACAGTCAACACACACAGTTTCAGTCACACAAAGTCAACACACACACTATCACAGTCACAGTCACTACAAAAGTCACACACAAAGTCACAAGTCAGTGTCAGTGTGTGTGTCAGTGTCAGTGTGTGTGTGTGTCTCAGTGTGAGTGTGTCAGTGTGTGTGTGTTTCAGTGTGTGTGTGTCAGTGTGTGTGTGTCAGTGTGTGTGTCAGTGTGTGTGTGTGTCAGTGTGTGTGTGTGTTTCAGTGTGTGTTTCAGTGTGTCTGTGTGTCAGTGTGTGTCAGTGTATCTGTGTGTCAGTGTGTGTGGTCAGTGTCACAAAGTTCACACAACAGTGGTGTCACAGTGTCAGTGTGTGTCAAGAAACTGTGTCACACAGTGTGTCACAGTGACAACACATGTCACACACAGTGTCAGTGTGTTTACAGTGTTTTCAGTGTGTCACACAGGTGGTTTTCAGTGTTCTGTGTGTCAAAGTGTGTCAGCACAGTGTGTCACAGTGTGTGTGTGTGTCAGTGTCAGTGTGTTTTCACAACAACTGTCACACAGTCAGTGTGTCAGTGTGTGTGGTCAGTCAAAGTGTGTCAGTGTGTGTGTGTGTCAGTGTCAGGTGTGTTTCAGTGTGTGCACACAGTCAGTGTCAGTCACAGTTTCAGTTGTAGGTGTGTGTGTGTGTGTCTGTGTGTGTGTGTGTGTCTCAGTGTCTGTGTGTCAGTGTGTATGTGTGTCAGTGTCAGTGTGTTTCAGTGTGTGTTTCAGTGTGTCTGTGTGTCAGTGTGTGTTCAGGTCAGTGTGTGTGTCACACAGTGTCTCAGGTTGTGTGTGTCAGTGTGTGTGTCAGTGTCAGTGTGTTTCAGTGTGTGTGTCTGTGTGTGTGTGTTTCAGTGTGTGTCTCAGTGTGCGTGTGTTTCAGTGTCTGTGTGTCTCAGTGTCTGTGTGTTTGGCTTATCCTGACGATCTCTGGGGATTTGCTCCCAGGGCTCAGAAGCTGAAAAGCGGACGGGACACGAGGGAAAGATCGGCTTTATTTATTTTCCTGTCGCGGCGACTGAAACTCAGCCTCGTTTTCTCTAAGCTCCTAATGGCAGAACAGAGGCTGCACACGCCATTCACGGAATATCTTCCCTCTGCGCCCAGGGTGCGAGTCACTGCCCTCAGACAGAAGAAAAAGGGGGTTCGGGTTGGAGTGAGGGACAGGGCTCGGAACGAGGACACCCCGCGATTCAGCACGACCCTGCGGCAGCTCTGTGGCCAGCGCAGTAACGCGGCGCGCAGCTCAGCGCTCGTCTGCACGGCGCGATACAAACAGGGACAGCGCTGTGCCATAACCAGTCAGCTCCACGTGTGTCGCTGCTATACGACTTTATTTTCCACGCTCCCACTCCCCTCCTTCTTTCTTTCACTCTTAATTAATCAAAACGCTGACCCCCCACTGCCCCCCCCCCCCCCCCATCCTTGACATTAATGTGACCTCATCTCTGAAATTGATCTCGTTATCCGCTTAGCGCTCCTGTGCTTAGCTTAGCGCTCATGCCACAAAACACTGAGCACAGATCCCTAAACGAAACGGACAGGACAGGGGTGTCCCAGAGGCTGTCAATTGGGGCGACGACACCTGACAGCGCTAATGAAATGTGACAGTTTGGGATGCAAACCGCGATCCTTCCCAGTGTAAGCATTGTAGGGGAGCATTGCAAAGCGCAGAGAGGTCTGGTAAAGCATAGGGAAGCATTGTAAAGCACAGAGAGGTCTGGTAAAGCATAGGGAAGCATTGTAAAGCACAGAGAGGTCTGGTAAAGCATAGGGAAGCATTGAAAAGCACAGAGAGGTAGGTAAAGCATAGGGAAGCATTGTAAAGCACAGAGAGGTCTGGTAAAGCATAGGGAAGCATTGTAAAGCACAGAGAGGTCTGGTAAAGCATAGGGAAGCATTGCAAAGCACAGAGAGGTCTGGTAAAGCATAGGGAAAGCATAGGGAAGCATGTAAAGCACAGAGTAAAGCACAGAGAGGTGGTAAAGCATAGGGAAGCATTGTAAAGCACAGAGAGGTCTGGTAAAGCATAGGGAAGCATTGTAAAGCACAGAGGTATGGTAAAGCATAGGGAAGCATTGTAAAGCACAGAGAGGTCTGGTAAAGCATAGGGAAGCATTGTAAAGCACAGAGAGGTCTGGTAAAGCATAGGGAAGCATTGTAAAGCACAGCTGGTAAAGCATAGGAAAGCATTGTAAAGCACAGAGAGGTCTGGTAAAGCATAGGGAAGCATTGTAAAGCACAGAGAGGTCTGGTAAAGCATAGGGAAGCATTGTAAAGCACAGAGAGGTCTGGTAAAGCATAGGGAAGCATTGTAAAGCACAGAGAGGTCTGGTAAAGCATAGGGAAGCATTGTAAAGCACAGAGAGGTCTGGTAAAGCATAGGGAAGCATTGTAAAGCACAGAGAGGTCTGGTAAAGCATAGGGAAGCATTGTAAAGCACAGAGAGGTCTGGTAAAGCATAGGGAAGCATTGTAAAGCACAGAGAGGTCTGGTAAAGCACAGGGAAGCATTGTAAAGCACAGAGAGGTCTGGTAAAGCATAGGGAAGCATTGTAAAGCACAGAGAGGTCTGGTAAAGCATAGGGAAGCATTGTAAAGCACAGAGAGGTCTGGTAAAGCATAGGGAAGCATTGTAAAGCACAGAGAGGTCTGGTAAAGCATAGGGAAGCATTGTAAAGCACAGAGAGGTCTGGTAAAGCACAGGGAAGCATTGTAAAGCACAGAGAGGTCTGGTAAAGCATAGGGAAGCATTGTAAAGCACAGAGAGGTCTGGTAAAGCATAGGGAAGCATTGTAAAGCACAGAGAGGTCTGGTAAAGCATAGGGAAGCATTGTAAAGCACAGAGAGGTCTGGTAAAGCATAGGGAAGCATTGTAAAGCACAGAGAGGTGTGGTAAAGCATAGGGAAGCATTGTAAAGCACAGAGAGGTCTGGTAAAGCACAGGGAAGCATTGTAAAGCACAGTGCAATGATTTCCTCTGCTTTACCACCCAGTGCTGTTAATCAGTTTCAATCTGTTCTGCCCCATGAATCTGCGGGCTATTAATTAAACGCAGCCGGGGCACAACTGTAGCGCTTTCTGAGGGAGAAAAAAAAAAAAAAAAAAAAGGAGGAATTATCTTTAAAGATTATTGATTCATCGGCAGGCATTAAACAAAGCCATTCGTTAGCGGGACGATTACAAAACGAGAAAGGCTGGCATCTCCTTCCCTGCCCGCGGTGTGGAGACTGAGTTTTATTTTTATTTTTATTTTCTAGAGTGGATTTTGCCGCCCTCTGGTGGAAGGAAAGATCGCTGCAAGGATTCCGTGACGGGGGTTCGGAATTGGAACTGGCGACGGCGGTTGAGCCTCGCGGAGTGAATTTGAATTTTGAAACTGCAGACCGTTAACGGTTTCTCAGCCCTCGGCTGTTGCTTTTCACTCTTGGTTTTTTTCAACATGTACCGTTTTGATAAGCCTGTTAAATTAATCGATTTAATTTACACATAAAACTTCGTTTTCGTAAATGACAAATCGAATACATACAATTAAGATAAATAAATAAATACAAAAATATATATATATATATATGTGAGATTTTATGCTGAATTATGTCGTAATTTTTTTGATGGTACTCAAAAAGTTTTTGCAGATACGTACGATGCGATGCTACATATATAAAAGATTACTAATATATGATTATTATTATTATAGTATTATTATTTATTATTTATTGGACTGGTGGTTTAGTACGTATGCAGTGGGACGGGAAACAGTAGCCAGATCACATAATTTTAAATATTGAAAAAAAAAAAAAAAAAAGCTTCTAATTAATTGTGTTAATATTGTGTTAATATTGTGTTAATATTGTGTTAATGGCATTGTTAAATTAGATGGAAAGTATACCAAACATCATTTTAAATATCCCAGCAATATTATCCAATCAGGTCGGGCTTGAACCAAAAAAATAATAAACTGGCGCGTCTTCTAACCAATCGCAGTTCAGGGGAAGAACGGGTGGGCGGGGAGAGAGAGAGAGAGAGAGGAAAAAAAAAAAAAAAAACCCTACCAGTCGATGAGTGATGTCCCTTTCACCCAATCATCTTGAACCAAACTGGACTGGCTTCACTCTCAGCCAGTCCGCGTTGCCAGGAGGCGGGCGAGCCGACCGTCGTTGGCTTTTCCCAGCCAATCGCCGCTTCCCTTTGGAGCCGGGAGGGAGGGAGGGGGCGAGTCTCGCGAGACGTGGCGCTCTATGTGTCGGTGCGGCGGGGTGGTATCGCGAGATCTGGCGCTGGCTGTTGTTGTTTTGCGAGATGTGGCGTCAACAGCAGCAACAATTATATTATTATTATTATTATTATTATTATTATTATTAAATAACCCAACACAAGCCATGGACTCTGCGGGGAGGGGAGCGGAGAGGGCAGACTGTAAGTATAATAATAGTATCTAATATAATATAGTATATGATCAGCAGTTTTAGCAAGCTTGTGTTTATAGAAATGAAGGCTGTATATATAATAATATATAATAATAGTATAATATAATATATATATGCATGCGCGCCCCGCTGTGTTGTTTTTCTCTTCTTGTAAATCCTCAGCAGTTTTAGCAAGCTTGTGTTTATAGAAATGAAGGCTGTATATATAATAATATATAATAATAGTATAATATAATATATATATGCATGCGCGCCCCGCTGTGTTGTTTTTCTCTTCTTGTAAATCCTCAGCAGTTTTAGCAAGCTTGTGTTTATAGAAATGAAGGCTGTATATATAATAATATATAATAATAGTATAATATAATATATATATGCATGCGCGCCCCGCTGTGTTGTTTTTCTCTTCTTGTAAATCCTCAGCAGTTTTAGCAAGCTTGTGTTTATAGAAATGAAGGCTGTATATATAATAATATATAATAATAATAATATAATATATATATGCATGCGCGCCCCGCTGTATTGTTTTTCTCTTCTTGTAAATCCTCAGCAGTTTTAGCAAGCTTGTGTTTATAGAAATGAAGGCTGTATATATAATAATATATAATAATAGTATAATATAATATATATATGCATGCGCGCCCCGCTGTGTTGTTTTTCTCTTCTTGTAAATCCTCAGCAGTTTTCTTGTAAATCCTCAGCAGTTTTAGCAAGCTTGTGTTTATAGAAATGAAGGCTGTATATATAATAATATATAATAATAGTATAATATAATATATATATGCATGCGCGCCCCGCTGTGTTGTTTTTCTCTTCTTGTAAATCCTCAGCAGTTTTAGCAAGCTTGTGTTTATAGAAATGAAGGCTGTATATATAATAATATATAATAATAGTATAATATAATATATATATGCATGCGCGCCCCGCTGTATTGTTTTTCTCTTCTTGTAAATCCTCAGCAGTTTTAGCAAGCTTGTGTTTATAGAAATGAAGGCTGTATATATAATAATATATAATAATAGTATAATATAATATATATATGCATGCGCGCCCCGCTGTGTTGTTTTTCTCTTCTTGTAAATCCTCAGCAGTTTTAGCAAGCTTGTGTTTATAGAAATGAAGGCTGTATATATAATAATATATAATAATAGTATAATATAATATATATATGCATGCGCGCCCCGCTGTGTTGTTTTTCTCTTCTTGTAAATCCTCAGCAGTTTTAGCAAGCTTGTGTTTATAGAAATGAAGGCTGTATATATAATAATATATAATAATAGTATAATATAATATATATATGCATGCGCGCCCCGCTGTATTGTTTTTCTCTTCTTGTAAATCCTCAGCAGTTTTAGCAAGCTTGTGTTTATAGAAATGAAGGCTGTATATATAATAATATATAATAATAGTATAATATAATATATATATGCATGCGCGCCCCGCTGTGTTGTTTTTCTCTTCTTGTAAATCCTCAGCAGTTTTAGCAAGCTTGTGTTTATAGAAATGAAGGCTGTATATATAATAATATATAATAATAGTATAATATAATATATATATATGCATGCGCGCCCCGCTGTGTTGTTTTTCTCTTCTTGTAAATCCTCAGCAGTTTTAGCAAGCTTGTGTTTATAGAAATGAAGGCTGTATATATAATAATATATAATAATAGTATAATATAATATATATATGCATGCGCGCCCCGCTGTGTTGTTTTTCTCTTCTTGTAAATCCTCAGCAGTTTTAGCAAGCTTGTGTTTATAGAAATGAAGGCTGTATATATAATAATATATAATAATAGTATAATATAATATATATATGCATGCGCGCCCCGCTGTGTTGTTTTTCTCTTCTTGTAAATCCTCAGCAGTTTTAGCAAGCTTGTGTTTATAGAAATGAAGGCTGTATATATAATAATATATAATAATAGTATAATATAATATATATATGCATGCGCGCCCCGCTGTGTTGTTTTTCTCTTCTTGTAAATCCTCAGCAGTTTTAGCAAGCTTGTGTTTATAGAAATGAAGGCTGTATATATAATAATATATAATAATAGTATAATATAATATATATATGCATGCGCGCCCCGCTGTGTTGTTTTTCTCTTCTTGTAAATCCTCAGCAGTTTTAGCAAGCTTGTGTTTATAGAAATGAAGGCTGTATATATAATAATATATAATAATAGTATAATATAATATATATATGCATGCGCGCCCCGCTGTGTTGTTTTTCTCTTCTTGTAAATCCTCAGCAGTTTTAGCAAGCTTGTGTTTATAGAAATGAAGGCTGTATATATAATAATATATAATAATAGTATAATATAATATATATATGCATGCGCGCCCCGCTGTGTTGTTTTTCTCTTCTTGTAAATCCTCAGCAGTTTTAGCAAGCTTGTGTTTATAGAAATGAAGGCTGTATATATAATAATATATAATAATAGTATAATATAATATATATATGCATGCGCGCCCCGCTGTGTTGTTTTTCTCTTCTTGTAAATCCTCAGCAGTTTTAGCAAGCTTGTGTTTATAGAAATGAAGGCTGTATATATAATAATATATAATAATAGTATAATATAATATATATATATGCATGCGCGCCCCGCTGTGTTGTTTTTCTCTTCTTGTAAATCCTCAGCAGTTTTAGCAAGCTTGTGTTTATAGAAATGAAGGCTGTATATATAATAATATATAATAATAGTATAATATAATATATATATGCATGCGCGCCCCGCTGTGTTGTTTTTCTCTTCTTGTAAATCCTCAGCAGTTTTAGCAAGCTTGTGTTTATAGAAATGAAGGCTGTATATATAATAATATATAATAATAGTATAATATAATATATATATGCATGCGCGCCCCGCTGTGTTGTTTTTCTCTTCTTGTAAATCCTCAGCAGTTTTAGCAAGCTTGTGTTTATAGAAATGAAGGCTGTATATATAATAATATATAATAATAGTATAATATAATATATATATGCATGCGCGCCCCGCTGTGTTGTTTTTCTCTTCTTGTAAATCCTCAGCAGTTTTAGCAAGCTTGTGTTTATAGAAATGAAGGCTGTATATATAATAATATATAATAATAGTATAATATAATATATATATATGCATGCGCGCCCCGCTGTGTTGTTTTTCTCTTCTTGTAAATCCTCAGCAGTTTTAGCAAGCTTGTGTTTATAGAAATGAAGGCTGTATATATAATAATATATAATAATAGTATAATATAATATATATATGCATGCGCGCCCCGCTGTGTTGTTTTTCTCTTCTTGTAAATCCTCAGCAGTTTTAGCAAGCTTGTGTTTATAGAAATGAAGGCTGTATATATAATAATATATAATAATAGTATAATATAATATATATATGCATGCGCGCCCCGCTGTATTGTTTTTCTCTTCTTGTAAATCCTCAGCAGTTTTAGCAAGCTTGTGTTTATAGAAATGAAGGCTGTATATATAATAATATATAATAATAGTATAATATAATATATATATATGCATGCGCGCCCCGCTGTGTTGTTTTTCTCTTCTTGTAAATCCTCAGCAGTTTTAGCAAGCTTGTGTTTATAGAAATGAAGGCTGTATATATAATAATATATAATAATAGTATAATATAATATATATATATGCATGCGCGCCCCGCTGTGTTGTTTTTCTCTTCTTGTAAATCCTCAGCAGTTTTAGCAAGCTTGTGTTTATAGAAATGAAGGCTGTATATATAATAATATATAATAATAGTATAATATAATATATATATGCATGCGCGCCCCGCTGTATTGTTTTTCTCTTCTTGTAAATCCTCAGCAGTTTTAGCAAGCTTGTGTTTATAGAAATGAAGGCTGTATATATAATAATATATAATAATAGTATAATATAATATATATATGCATGCGCGCCCCGCTGTGTTGTTTTTCTCTTCTTGTAAATCCTCAGCAGTTTTAGCAAGCTTGTGTTTATAGAAATGAAGGCTGTATATATAATAATATATAATAATAGTATAATATAATATATATATATGCATGCGCGCCCCGCTGTGTTGTTTTTCTCTTCTTGTAAATCCTCAGCAGTTTTAGCAAGCTTGTGTTTATAGAAATGAAGGCTGTATATATAATAATATATAATAATAGTATAATATAATATATATATGCATGCGCGCCCCGCTGTATTGTTTTTCTCTTCTTGTAAATCCTCAGCAGTTTTAGCAAGCTTGTGTTTATAGAAATGAAGGCTGTATATATAATAATATATAATAATAGTATAATATAATATATATATATGCATGCGCGCCCCGCTGTATTGTTTTTCTCTTCTTGTAAATCCTCAGCAGTTTTAGCAAGCTTGTGTTTATAGAAATGAAGGCTGTATATATAATAATATATAATAATAGTATAATATAATATATATATGCATGCGCGCCCCGCTGTATTGTTTTTCTCTTCTTGTAAATCCTCAGCAGTTTTAGCAAGCTTGTGTTTATAGAAATGAAGGCTGTATATATAATAATATATAATAATAGTATAATATAATATATATATATGCATGCGCGCCCCGCTGTGTTGTTTTTCTCTTCTTGTAAATCCTCAGCAGTTTTAGCAAGCTTGTGTTTATAGAAATGAAGGCTGTATATATAATAATATATAATAATAGTATAATATAATATATATATGCATGCGCGCCCCGCTGTGTTGTTTTTCTCTTCTTGTAAATCCTCAGCAGTTTTAGCAAGCTTGTGTTTATAGAAATGAAGGCTGTATATATAATAATATATAATAATAGTATAATATAATATATATATGCATGCGCGCCCCGCTGTATTGTTTTTCTCTTCTTGTAAATCCTCAGCAGTTTTAGCAAGCTTGTGTTTATAGAAATGAAGGCTGTATATATAATAATATATAATAATAGTATAATATAATATATATATGCATGCGCGCCCCGCTGTGTTGTTTTTCTCTTCTTGTAAATCCTCAGCAGTTTTAGCAAGCTTGTGTTTATAGAAATGAAGGCTGTATATATAATAATATATAATAATAGTATAATATAATATATATATGCATGCGCGCCCCGCTGTGTTGTTTTTCTCTTCTTGTAAATCCTCAGCAGTTTTAGCAAGCTTGTGTTTATAGAAATGAAGGCTGTATATATAATAATATATAATAATAATAATATAATAATAATATATATGCATGCGCGCCCCGCTGTGTTGTTTTTCTCTTCTTGTAAATCCTCAGCAGTTTTAGCAAGCTTGTGTTTATAGAAATGAAGGCTGTATATATAATAATATATAATAATAGTATAATATAATATATATATGCATGCGCGCCCCGCTGTATTGTTTTTCTCTTCTTGTAAATCCTCAGCAGTTTTAGCAAGCTTGTGTTTATAGAAATGAAGGCTGTATATATAATAATATATAATAATAGTATAATATAATATATATATATGCATGCGCGCCCCGCTGTGTTGTTTTTCTCTTCTTGTAAATCCTCAGCAGTTTTAGCAAGCTTGTGTTTATAGAAATGAAGGCTGTATATATAATAATATATAATAATAGTATAATATAATATATATATGCATGCGCGCCCCGCTGTATTGTTTTTCTCTTCTTGTAAATCCTCAGCAGTTTTAGCAAGCTTGTGTTTATAGAAATGAAGGCTGTATATATAATAATATATAATAATAGTATAATATAATATATATATATGCATGCGCGCCCCGCTGTATTGTTTTTCTCTTCTTGTAAATCCTCAGCAGTTTTAGCAAGCTTGTGTTTATAGAAATGAAGGCTGTATATATAATAATATATAATAATAATAATATAATATATAATATGCATGCGCGCCCCGCTGTATTGTTTTTCTCTTCTTGTAAATCCTCAGCAGTTTTAGCAAGCTTGTGTTTATAGAAATGAAGGCTGTATATATAATAATATATAATAATAGTATAATATAATATATATATGCATGCGCGCCCCGCTGTATTGTTTTTCTCTTCTTGTAAATCCTCAGCAGTTTTAGCAAGCTTGTGTTTATAGAAATGAAGGCTGTTTGTTTTGTTTTGTGTGTCTGTTTTAATGTTTGCTAACGGGATGGAGGGAAAGTAAATACCCGAGTATAATAATTGAGCTTTCTGCTGCGAGGAAATAATAATAATCATAATAATAATAAAAAATAAAATAAAAAATAATAATCTGATAATCATCATCATGTTTTTTTCTGCGCCCCTTCTGTCCTGCAAAAAGGAAGGGAGGTGTGCGCTTTAATGATTACTGTCAGGGAATTGCTTCGCGCCCAGTTGTTGTGTTGTTTGTGTGTTTGTGTGTTTGTGTGTTTGTGTCTGTGTGTTTGTGTGTCTGTGTGTTTGTGTTTGTGTGTGTGTTTGTGTGTTTGTGTCTGTGTGTGTGTGTGTGTCAGTGTGTTTGTGTTTGTGTCAGTGTGTCTGTGTGTTTGTGTTTAATTTATTTTAATTAGTATAATGTACCTCATCCTGTTTTTTTAATGTTGTAACTATAACATAAAAGCCTTACTTTAAATTCTTCTTCATCTTATCCTTCTTCTTCTTCTTATCTTTCTTATTATTATTATCATACTTCTTCTTCTTCATAATAATAATAGTAATGATGATAATAATAATAATAATAAAAATAATATTATTATTATTATTGTTATTATTATTATTATTATTATTATTATTGCTTGGGACATTTGCTATATATATAATAAATAATATATCTATATCTCCTATATCTGAATTAATGTGAAGCATATGCTCGGCGGTGTGTCTGTGTTGCTGCCACCCTCTGCGTTGTACTTTATTATAATGTCTAACTTTTTTATTTTAATAATAACGTGAAATGCAGTAAGAGTCTAGGTTGGTATTTTTTAATATGTCTGTAGATGTTGTGGCCGGCGAGGAACGAGAAAGTGTATTTTACCCAAAAACTGTGTGATATCTTCTTTCTTTAAACGAGAGACGATATAGGGACTGTACACAAGAGCCGGTGTGTGTGTGTGTGTGTGTGTGTGTGTGTATATATATATATATAGATAGACATATCTGTCTAGATATATCTATATAGATCTATCTATATCTGTCTGTCTATATATTATATCTATTGCTAGCTAGCTATATAGATCTTATCTATGATCTATATCTAATATATCTAGAGATCTATCTATCGATTAGATATATAGATCTATATATAGATAGATATAGATTACAGAGTATAGGTTGTATTTTTTAATAGTCTCTATATACTGTCTAGTCACAAGGCCGGTTATCTGTCCATGCTGTGTTTGTGTGTGTGTGTGTATAGATAGATAGATAGACAGATAGATAGAGAAGATAGATAGAGAACGATGTAGATAGACAGGTAGATAGAGATAGACAGGTAGATAGAGAGAGATGTAGATAGACAGGTAGCTAGAGATAGACAGGTAGATAGAGATAGATGGAGATAGACAGGTAGATAGAGATAGATGTAGATAGAGATGGACAGGTAGATAGATGGATAGATATATTTTTACATATGTATATAGATTTTTTTTGTATTTATTTTTGTCATGTCGGAAAATGCAATCTATTTGTGTTGACGCGCTGAAGGATGTACAAAATGTCTTTTTTTTTTTTTTTTTTTGTCTTTTTGAAGCTTTTGTTTTTAAACAAAGTGTGAACATGAAGCGCGGGCGTATAAGTTACACATGAGGACGTGGTAATGCCCCATTAATGGGGGATTAATCCTTTATACTCTTTTAATTTAATTTGTGGTTGTGTGTGTTCGTGCGTGCGTGCGTGCCATGTGTGTGTGTCATTTGCTGTCTTATTTTTAGGTAACCTGCCACTTGGTAAAATGGATAGCGCTGCCCGGTGGGTCTGTCTCCACACACTTGTGTGTCAGCCTGTGTGTCTTTTTCTTTTGTGTGTGTGTGTGTGTGTGTGTGTGTGTGTGTGTGTGTGTGTGTTTTTGGCACTAAAAAATTTTGCAACGTAAATGTCAAAATTTTTACCACCCAGACCCCCTTTTTTTTTTTTTTTTTTTTTTTTTTTTTTTGAAAATACTAGAGAACCAATTCTCTCTGTTTTAGACGGGCTTGTTTTGTGGTGCAAAACACGACGGTGTTGTGATGTGTGTGCGTGTGTGTGTTGTGTGTGTGTGTGTCTATATATATATATATATATA
This sequence comes from Polyodon spathula, assembly GCF_017654505.1. Lineage (NCBI taxonomy): Eukaryota > Metazoa > Chordata > Actinopteri > Acipenseriformes > Polyodontidae > Polyodon > Polyodon spathula. The sequence continues at coordinate 2,927,396 of NC_054576.1, forward strand.
TATATATATATATATATATATATATATATAAATAAAAAAGTTGTGCACGCTGATGCGCTGGGGAGACCATATCAAGGCTGATCCTCAGAGCCAGCATTGCATGAGAATAGAAATATAGGTTTATATAAAATAATGTTAATTAAAATTAATATAGATTTAAAGATATAAGTAAAAGTGATGTCACATATAGAACACTGTTACATCATGCAAGAATAAACCATGGATTTGAATATAAACAATAACTAGTAGTTGTCATGACGTCAAACACCTATAAATACCTCCAACACAGCCTCCCTTGAGAAAGATATGATATATATATAGCATAAAAACGTTTTGCAGCCCGTCTCTTGAGCAACTCGATATTATATATATATAATATATATATATATATATAATAATTACGTCTTCGTTTGTCGATTTCTAGAAGCGATTGTATGACTTCTGACTGACGGCGTGAACTTTGAAAAGTGTTTTTGCAAGTGATTTTTAGAGTAAATTCTGAGAATTGATTTTTTTTTTTTCTTAGGGTGCTTTTTGAGAAGACTACATTGTGTGCGGACTGGTGGTTGTGTTTTGTGTTTTATTGGTTAGTTTCAAATTGAATTCCTTCATGTAGTAAGCCATCCTCATTTTGCTTCACAAATTCTAACGAAACCAGCTGAATAATGTTACCTCGCTGTTTTCGACTACACCCCCCTCTGCTTGCTGGTTTTCCAGGTCTGCTTTAACGAAAAACTGACATTTCAAAATCTATGCTACTGTCTTGGTTTCCTTCGGGTAGAATTTCTTTTATTTTTTTGGATCGTTTATGCAGTTTTCTTTTTTATTTACACCATGTCGAACGAAAGATCGAAATTACAGTTCATGTGTTTTTTTGTTTTTTTTTTAAATGTTTAGGGTGATTGCAAAACATAGCTGTATAGAAGTGATTCCTCACAATTTTTAAAATTTTAGGCGATAAAAAAAATAACAAACGGGTGGGGGGGGGGGGGGGGGGGGGGATCAACACAGAAAACAGCAAAAACAGAAGCGTGATTTTTGCCAACAGTATCTGTCATAGGAATTTAAAGGCATTATTAAATGCATGTATTTATGTGCCCCTCAGTGAGGAGGAAAGCGAAGACCAGGAGGGACAGAAGGAGAGACCCCCAAAACCGAAGAAGTTGAAGAAGGAAGGCGGGCGGGATGAGGAAGGGGTGGAGCCTGCCCTGGCCCCTCCTCTCCCCTCCTCCTCCTCCCCCCTCCTCCTCCCCTGCACAGCAGCCGCTGTCTTCCACGGAAGCTGGGAGAGCCGAACCCTGCGAGTCTGCAGCGGGGGCTGCCAGCTCCGCCCCGGCCCCCCCAGAGCCTGCCATCTCCCCCAAACGGAGACGCTCCGTTATCCGCGACCGCGGGCCCCTGTACGATGACCCCTCCCTGCCCCAGGGCTGGGCGCGAAAGCTGAAGCAGCGCAAGTCTGGGAGATCAGCCGGGAAATACGACGTTTACCTGATCAGGTGAGCGGTGTGTGAGAGAACCACGCTGGGGCTTGCACCCCTTCTGTATAGAATGAACTGATTCAGCTTCATAGAGTCCAGTGAGAGCTGCTGAATAATGCTCCCTTGTTAACATATTGAATTGCACCCCCTCTATATAGAATGAACTCCCTCTGCTTCATAGAGTCCAGTGAAAGCTGCTGAATAATGTTCCCTTGTTAACATATTGAATTGCACCCCTTCTATATAGAATGAACTGATTCAGCTTCATAGAGTCCAGTGAAAGCTGCTGAATAATGTTCCCTTGTTAACATATTGAATTGCACCCCCTCTATATAGAATGAACTCCCTCAGCTTCATAGAGTCCAGTGAAAGCTGCTGAATAATGTTCCCTTGTTAACATATTGAATTGCACCCCCTCTATATAGAATGAACTGATTCAGCTTCATAGAGTCCAGTGAAAGCTGCTGAATAATGTTCCCTTGTTAACATATTGAATTGCACCCCCTCTATATAGAATGAACTGACTCAGCTTCATAGAGTCCAGTGAAAGCTGCTGAATAATGTTCCCTTGTTAACATATTGAATTGCACCCCCTCTATATAGAATGAACTCCCTCAGCTTCATAGAGTCCAGTGAAAGCTGCTGAATAATGTTCCCTTGTTAACATATTGAATTGCACCCCCTCTATATAAATGATCTCCCTCAGCTTCATAGAGTCCAGTTAAAGTACCGGGACAGTGAGGACCGGAACACAAAGTTGGTGAGAACCATTTACTTAACTTGGTTAAGGACATTATGGGAAAGGGAGGTCTCTGTATCTACTTCATCTCTCTGGTGAGGCTGTCTCTCTCTGAGTAGACACACTTAGAGTGTGTCTCTCACACACTCTCTCTGTAAGAGAGACACTAGAGTGTGTGTGTGTCTCTCTCTTTCTCTCTGTATCTCACACACTCATAGAGTGTGTGAGAGCAGACTCTCTCACAGACACCGAGAGGATCCACCACACTCTTGTGTGAGTGCGTCTCTCTCCTTTCTCTGTGAGTAGACACACTCTCTAGAAAAGAGACATCGAGTGTGTGAGAGACACAGAGGAGCAGACACAGAGACAGAGAGAGAGACGAAAGAGACTGTCTCTTTCTCTCTGTATCTCACACACTCTCTCTGTGTGTGTGTCTCTCTCTTTCTCTGTATCTCACACACTCTCTCTCTGTGTGTGTGTCTCTCTCTCTCTGTATCTCACACTCTCTGTGTGTGTCTCTCTCTCTGTATCTCACACTCTCTCTCTGTGTGTCTCTCTCTCTCTTTCTCTGTATCTCACACACTCTGTGTGTCTCTGTCTCTTTCTCTCTGTATCTCACACACTTTCTGTGTGTCTCTCTGTCTCTTTCTCTCTGTATCTCACACTCTCTCTCTCTGTGTGTCTCTCTCTGTATCTCACACTCTCTCTCTCTGTGTGTCTCTCTTTCTCTCTGTATCTCACACTCTCTCTGTGTGTGTGTGTCTCTCTCTCTGTATCTCACATTCTCTCTCTTGCTCGCTCTGTCTCTCTATGTGTGTGTCTTGGTCTGTGTCTGTCTGTCTCTCTTTCTCTCTCTCTATCTCCTCACTGAATTGTTTTTTTTTATTTTAATGATCTGTTAGTAAATGGAATTCATTTTAATTTAATTTTTTTAAAATGTTTTTTGTAACAGGATACGGATCTGTAAACTTGAAAAATGAAAATACAGCATTTGAACTTGCAGGGGGAGTGGGGGACCCTGACTTGCTCACAATTAACCGTTTTCTCTTTCTTTTTTTGCAGCCCGGAAGGGAAAGCCTTCCGTTCCAAAGTGGAGCTCATCGCGTACTTCCAGAAAGTGGGGGACACCACCACGGACCCCAACGACTTCGACTTCACTGTCACAGGGCGCGGCAGCCCCTCCCGACGCGACAAGAAGCCCTCCAAAAAACCCAAGGTGGTCAAAGCCTCAGGGAGGGGCCGGGGGCGTCCCAAGGGCAGTGGGAAGCTGCGGCTGCCCTCCGAGGGGGTGGCGGTGCAGCGTGTGGTGGAGAAGAGCCCTGGCAAGCTGCTGGTCAGAATACCTTTCGTTTCCCCGGCTTCCGTTAAAAAGAGGCCCGGCAGGAACAGGAACAGGAAGCCGGAGCAGGAGCCACAGGGGGGCGCCCCGAAGAAGAGGGGGCGCAAGCAGGTGACGACGGCGGCGGCAGGGGGGGCGGCTGGGGGTTCGGGGAGTCAGGGGACGATATCCGCGGCCGCCAGCCTGGCCGCCGTGCAGGCGGTCGAAGCCAGGAAGAGGGCTCCGCTCGCGGGGAAGGTGCACGACACGGCGCTGCCCATCAAGAAGCGCAAGACGAGGGAGACCGTGGAGGAGCCAGGGCCATCACCTCCTCCCCCGGCCGCCGTGGAGGCGCTGGAGAAGGTAGCCTCTCCGGGGAAAGGAGTGAAGAGGACCAAGAGCCCAGGGAGGAAGCACAAGGAAGGGGGGGGCGGTGGGGGCAGCAGTGGTGGAGAAGGAGGAAGCCCCTCAAAGGGGCACAAGAATAAGAAACCCCAGCACAGGCATCACCACCACCACCACCACCACCATCATCACCACCCCCCAACCGTCTCCACGCACGCAGAGCAGCCGCAGGACTTGAGCGCCCCCAAACTGGGCCGGGAGGAGCAGCAGCCCAGAAAGGAGGCTGCCTGTCTAGGGGACAGCTGCCCCAGCAAGACTCAAACAGCCGCTGCTGTAGAAGCCAAAGGCAAACAGCAGCGGGCGGGGGTGATCATGGGAGGGGGGGCGGAGGGAGGGGATGTGAAGGACATTGTGCCCACGTCGGTCGTGCCGAGGCCCAGCCGGGAGGAGACTGTGGAGTCCCGGAACACCGTCAGCGAGCGAGTGAGCTGACTGCAAAACAATCTCATCATAATAATAATAATAATAATAATAATATAATTATAATTTAAAAAAAACGTATAAACGTGCGAAAAGAGGAAGGAGTAAAATACTGACGACAATGACTTTATAAAAAAGAATGTTTTGAATCGTAAAAGGCAGCTGAAGGTCACACACTCCCCGTGGATAGGGTTCCTAAACAGACAACAAATAAACACAATTATAAAACTAATACAGATTGCTTCCTGACAACTACAATCACATTTTTGCATTTGTTGTTATTATTATTATTATTATCGTGTGCATGTGGATGTTTCCTGGTAGTTGTCGTGTTTCAAAGCTTAAAGGTGGAGTCTGAGATGGAAGGCTATAAGGCAGACGCGAACTATAGAGATATAATACACAGCGCTCACCTCGCTGGTGTGGATCCGGAAGACAAACCAAGCTCATGCCATTCCCTGCTTGCCTGTCAGGTTCGTTGGCTTTAGTGAGGCAAAGGAATACAAATTGCACGGGTGTGCAGGGCCAGCGAGCATCAGTCTGTATGTAACAGATCTGCGGGAACAAGAAATAGTCAAACGCTAGAATACAGAGCCAGAAGAAAAGCTGAAACAAGGAGGTCAGCTGTTTAAGTAGTGATAGGTATAAGATTTAATTTTTTAACTCATCTATTTTGTAAAACCCTTGCGGTTAGATACACACACACACATGTTGAAGCTAGAGAATCTCCATGCTTTTTTTTTTTTGAAGCTTTGAAAAGTGACGTGGTTTAACTGCAGTGTGGTAAGAAGTGACTGCTGTCTGTCTGGCCGGCCAGGCTCTCAAGATGTTAAGGTCAGGCTAGGAGAGGAGGCTGAATCTCTGATACCAGAGGCCTGATTAGTGCACAGCATTAATTAGTTAGTTACAGTTAATTCTGTGTGTGTGCTGGGACCACAGAGTGGAGCAGTTAAAGATGATCCCTAGTTAAGGGCAACTGTTCTATTTCTGATTCAGATCCTGAATAAAACAGGATCAACAGTGATGGTAGGAGATTGTATAATACCTCCAACGTTGTGATGCCTACACCTGCTTCTTTGAGATTGATAAGTACAACATGTCTGCAGCAAGAAAGATGGACACCGTTGCTGCTCAGGGAGATCTTACAGCTGTGGTTTGAGGAGCGTTTTGTTTTTTTATTGTGTTTTATTTTATATACTTTATATATATATATATTACACACACACATTTAAAAAGTTCACTGTTTCGTGGAATAGGTTTGGCTTCTTTTTTTTATTGTGTCGCAAAATAATAATGATAATAATTTATATAATTATATAATAATAATAATAATAATAATAATAATATAATAATAATAAATGTGTTCAGCCAATGCCAGGAAGGTTTATTCTAATTTTCCTTCTGGGAGGAGGGTGGGGGTAGGTCTTATCAACCAAAACCACAACATTAAAACAACCAGCCCCTCACCCCCCCCCCAAAAAAAAAAATAATACTGACCGCTGGACCCAGACCACGCTTATTTCAGAAGCCCAGTTGGTGTGGAGAAGGAGAGAGATTGCTGTTGTTGGGATGGGGGGGGGGGATGATGAGGCATAAAAAAAACATGCCTGACTTGTGGATGGGAGGAAAAAACCCAAGTACACCTTCCCCTTGAGCGTTGAGATCGGGGACTCTGCGGAAACGAGCACCAGTACTCAAAAACAGCTGTGTCGCCTCTTCAAACCCAGAATGAATATTAAAAAAAAAAATAATAATAATAATCAAAAAGATGATGTCAAAGATAAAGAGCCTGCGAGGACAGGAAATGTCGTCACGCTAACCTCGCTGAAGCTGCCTGCCAGAGTTTAGTCAAAAGTTCGAAACGCAAACCGATTCTCTCCTGCATGCGGCCTGTGTTTTATCCCCCGGATTTTCTTGTCGGAAATCGTTTTTCCTGGGAACGAGTTTCATGTCGCATCTTGTTCGTTGCTCTCGCTGGATGTTTCTCCCAGCGCTATCACGGGCACGTTTTAATAAACCACAGAGCAGTGTTCCACGTTGCTTGCGTGCCTGGACTGCGAGAAGCTCTGAGCAGATTGTACGAAGAAATATAACACTAAGTGGGACATGAAACAGTATCTAGTTTTTAGGCCAACCATAAAAAAATAAAGTTTAATTGGAATGTTTTTTTTTAGCTCCTGGAGGAACAGCGGTCGATTCCAGTGGCACAGTGGTTGCAGGACTGGGCTGTGGAAGGATGCGAGTTCAAGTTCTCACACCAGATCACCACCACCACCATCACGCTCGCGCAGCCAGGTCTGTTGGGCTGGGTCAATGAAAGTGAAAGCTTTATCTTAAAGAACACAAAACCTTCCTGGCATTGTCGCTTAGGGACCACCACCCTGTACTGAGAGAGAGAAAAAAAACGCACTAAATCTACTTCTTTTTTTTTTTATCCAAACCAGAGCTTTGAGACACAGTCTGCATGTGCCAGAAGGACAGTGCCTTGAAGAAGGGGGGGGGGGGGGGATGCTTTTGCTGCTGGGAAAGAGAAGTGGCCTTTGATGGAAGTCTTAACCGAAGCACGCACTTGTGCGAACAACACAGCCCCTCCGTGTTTTGCCCTCAGATTTTTTTTTCATTATTTCAGCGCACCTCTTTCAGTAAAGCAAGTCCGATTCACAAGAGGTAAAGCCGAGGATAAAACGGAGCTGCTTTGTGTGGCTTGGAACTGCGTTTCAGGACGCTGCGCCTCACGCCAGCCAGGGAGACTTGGGAGGGTTTGATACAGCAAACCCCAAACTGGGACTCCTGCCAGGGGGGGTCTCTCGAGACCAGACTTCAGGGGGGCCCGGCTGAAGTGAAAGGCGGAATCTGTAACGCACTCAACGTTGTGAAATTGCTGAATGTTTCAACCATGGCCAGTTTTGATTGAAATAAATAATAAGCACTTTATAGCAGGTGTTGCCTGGGAGGGGGCAGGGGGGAGGGGCACCCTACTATCTTTTTATCCTATTTTTATAATTTTGATTTTTTTAGATTATTTTTTTTCTCTTCAAGCAGCGAGAAGGGTTGACTGCATCGACTGTTTTAAACAAAGGTCATTTCTTTTGAACCCGGATCCTAGCCTTCCTGATACTGGGAAAACGGCAGTTGACTCTCTGCTGTGTTTAAAGGTGCACAAGTGCCATTTCCTCGAAACTCTTCCCTTAAGACAACAGGCATTTAAAAAATAAATACAAGAATCCAAGAAACAAAACAAAACAAACAACCTGCTCTTTCTTCCACTGTTAAACTGAGGAAAACTAATCTTTTTACCCTGTGGACTACGAAAAAAACACAAACCGCTTCCCCACGTGGACGCATACCGTGGCTACGTTTTTTCACAATAAAATAAATAGTTTGAAACTCTTCTGGTCACGATGATTGTGTATGAGTGTGTGTGTCTGTATGTGTGTGTATATAGAGATACATGTATGAGTGTGTGTGTATGTGTATATGTATGTATATATATATATGTATGTGTGTATATATATATATATATATATATAATATATATATATATGTATGTATATATATATATTATAGTGACCTGTTTGTGATGTCATTGTGATGGCCATGGTCATTTACTAGTCTTGGCGAGAAACAGCAGTTCTCGAATAGTGTACTGAGGGGGGGTGGGGTACTGGAGTGTGTTTTGAACTGGTCTAATGGGTTTCCAGCAGATTGGTCTAAATACTGTTTTTTAGGCAGACGTCTCTCTTGTCAACTTCGCGGCGGGCGCCAAGCCTGCACTGGACTGTTTCTGCTGCTGCGCTTGCCCCCTGCGCTTCTCCTAAACGTCCCACGCTGATCCCTTCATCTTGCATGTCTGAGCGAGTCACTTCACCTCCTTGTGCTCCGTCCTGCGGATGAGACGTCAGACAAACGCGGTCCTACTGGAAGGGACTCGTGGAAGTGTTGATGATGCAGATGCATGGAAGGTCTCGTGTCAGTGTTAATCAGTAAACGAATCCGCAGTGTAATCTCCATGACCAGTGGGAGGCGGAAGAGCCTCTCGCAGAGCAAGTTTCCAGTTCAATGGTCATTTTTCATTCTGGTTCCTCACACACACAGACGAGTAGAAAGAAAGGGGTCTGGATACCAGGGGGTTCAAATCCCAGCTCAGCCGCTGACTCGCTGTGTGTGTGTGCGAGACCCTGAGCGAGTCACTTCACCTCCTTGTGCTCCGTCCTTAGGATGAGACGTCAAACACACGAGGTCCTATTGGAAGCGACTCTGCAGCAGCAGCTGTTGACGATGCAGAGTTCAGCCCCCTCGAGTCTCTGGGAGTCGCTTTGGATAAAAGCATCTGCTAAATAACTCTAATAATAATAATAATATGCGAAACAAGAATTTATGGAAACTATAGAAATAGGTTCAAGGCAAGGGTAAAACTTTGAGCCTTCCGAACTTCTCAAAATACCTCAAAAGAATTCTAAAAGGGAGGTTGAAGGGCTCGGAGACCCTGCCAAAATAAAAGTTCCTGCCCCGCGACGGGACCAGACTGCTCCGTCTTTCAGTGCTGAAACCTGCAGCTTACAAACCGTCCATCGAGGTTTCTGTTCAAGACCAGGACCACTGTTCCGAAGTGAAAGACGAGATCTTGCCTCCCTTCTTTCATGTCATGAATTGAAAGCCTCGGCTGTGTTTCTAATAGTGCTGCCTAGTGGAATAAAGGAAGACTTTATTTTCTCTGTTTTATTTATTTTTTTGTCCATCTCATTTGTTTATATACACTTTAAACAGACCTCTCTGTGCTTTACAATGCTTCCCTATGATTTACCAGACCTCTGTGTGCTTTACAGTGCTTCCCTATGCTTTACCAGCCCTCTCTGTGCTTTACAATGCTTCCCTATGCTTTACCAGCCCTCTCTGTGTTTACAATGCTTCCCTATGCTTTACCAGACCTCTCTGTGCTTTACAATGCTTCCCTATGCTTTACCAGACCTCTCTGTGCTTTACAATGCTTCCCTATGCTTTACCAGACCTCTCTGTGCTTTACAATGCTTCCCTGTGCTTTACCAGACCTCTCTGTGCTTTACAATGCTTCCCTGTGCTTTACCAGACCTCTCTGTGCTTTACAATGCTTCCCTATGCTTTACCAGACCTCTCTGTGCTTTACAATGCTTCCCTGTGCTTTACCAGACCTCTCTGTGCTTTACAATGCTTCCCTATGCGTTACCAGACCTCTCTGTGCTTTACAATGCTTCCCTATGCTTTACCAGACCTCTCTGTGCTTTACAATGCTTCCCTATGCTTTACCAGACCTCTCTGTGCTTTACAATGCTTCCCTATGCTGTCTCTGTGCTTTACAATGCTTCCCTATGCTTTACCAGACCTCTCTGTGCTTTACAATGCTTCCCTATGCTTTACCAGACCTCTCTGTGCTTTACAATGCTTCCCTGTGCTTTACCAGACCTCTCTGTGCTTTACAATGCTTCCCTATGCTTTACCAGACCTCTCTGTGCTTTGCAATGCTTCCCTATGCTTCACCAGACCTCTCTGTGCTTCACCGTGCTTGCCCATGCTTTAGAGAGTCGGGGGCGGGAGCGGTTCCGATTGGTCGGACGCGGGGCTCTAGCTGGACGGCGGTTGGTTCTTGCGGGCCCGGCTGGGCTGCCAGCTGACGAACGGCACGCACGTGGAGTGGCCCTGGGTTAGGGTTAGGGTTGTAAACAAAGCGCGGCACCATGGAAACAGATTATTACAGCGAAAGCGTCACCCCCCCACACACACCCCCACACACGCACACGCACCCACAGACACACATGCACACGCACACACACACGCACCCACAGACACATGCACACGCACGCACACGCACCACGCAGACACATGCACACGCATGCACACACACACACACAGACACATGCACACGCATGCACACGCACCCACAGACACATGCACACGCACACACACCCACACACAGACACATGCACACGCACACGCACGCACACGCACCCACAGACACATGCACACGCACCCACACACGCACACGCACCCACAGACACCCACACGCACGCACACGCACCCACAGACACATGCACACGCACCCACACCCCCACACACATGCACACGCACACGCACGCACACACACCCACACACACATGCACACGCACCCACACCCCCACACACACACACAACACGCACACGCACCCACAGACACATGCACACGCACGCACACGCACCCACAGACACATGCACACGCATGCACACGCACCCACAGACACATGCACACGCACCCACACCCCCACACACGCACCCCCCCCCCCCACACATGCACACACACATATATTTATATATACAGTAATGTGTTTGGATGGTGCAGCCCTATGTGTGTGTGTGTGTGTGTGTATATATATATATATAAACACTAAAATGCCGTTCCTCGTGTCTGTTTAATGCAGTCTGTTACGGGTAGGCACAAGTATTTTTTAAAGAAGAAAAAGACCCAGCAGACTTTATTGACAGTCCGGTTTGTGTAAGCGATGCATTCCCTTGTGACATTGCCAAAGACTGCAACTCAAACACAAAGCTTCCTGTCGTTGCATTTAAAAATGTGTTTTCGCTATTTCTATATATCCCTGTTCCGTACACGTCAGTAAAAAACTGCTCCCTGTCAATAATAATAATAATAATAATAATAATAATAATAATAATAAACTTAACAACACAACTGTGAAACCAGTGCAATGTTAGATTTTAAACACAAGGGGGCACTGCTGCAGCGCTGTTGCAATTAAACTAGCTCAGGTTTTAAAAGGATAATTTAGCAGAAGCGACTATAAATTTAAAATTAGTGATTTATTTATTTATCTATTTATTTCTTTAACGTTTTTTTTTTTTTTTTTTTTTGGTAATCAGATTAGGACTATACGTTGTTAGGGTTATCCAGGACTACTGACAGACCTGCAAGCCCTCAGTTAAAATAAAGGCGACGTGTACAATTAACACCAGGCTGGTTTCACGGGGCTCTCCCGCTACACAACAGTTGGCTTTCAAATCAACAAAAACGAAACTAAACAACGCCAGCATTGCCTTCTGATCCTATAGATTCATAAAAAAAGAGAGAGATCATCGGTCCGTAATATAAACTGTATACCAAATTGTCATATTAATAATAATAATAATAAATAATAATAATAATAAAAACAAATTAATAAGTCAAAACACATTGCCGAGCCGGTTTTGTGACACGACACTGTGTGCAAACGTTGCTGAAGATTTGTGTGTTTGTGTAGCAAACCGGTGGAGTTAATTATGAACACGTTTAATTGGACCTTGCGCTGCTTTTGAGAACAAATAATACCGTGTATACGTATTTAAAATAAGAAGAAAACTAAATAACAAACAAACAAAACTGAACGAAAACTCGTGAAATAACCCCCCCAAAAAAAACAAAAAAAAACAAAACACAAAACACACCCGCCCTCCTAAATTCGGGCAACTTTCCCCCTTTTTATATATATATTTTTTCTCAATTCTGCTTGTTTGTTTTATTTATTTGTCTCCAAACTCTTGTGTTTTGCTTTTAAAAATAATAATAAAAACAAAAAAATAATAATAAAACAAAACACGCCACCGCCATTTCGTGTGAGGGCAAGCGGCGCTATCCGGTAACAGTGAGGGCAATCCCTGCGATATTAAACTGACCGAACCAGCCGGTTATTACAAACTAAAAAAATAAAAAATAAACACACAAACAACTTGTAATAGTTCATCTACGTGTTTTGTTATTTATTTACGTTATTTTTTTTTTTAAAGTTTGCCCCCCCCGCCATTTCTGTTGAGCTGGGGGTTGTTGTTTTGCTTGTCGGGAAGATGGCGGCTCCCAGGGAGGCATGAATGAAAACCGCTTCTCTGCAAAACCAGAGCCCTCTCTCATTATTATTAATAATATTATTGTTATATATAGACATATACATATATATGCATTTAAATCTATATCAATCTCTCTCTACAAAAGCGTCATTCTTCATCTCTCCTGCAGAAACACGAGGCTTAAAAAATAAACCCAGAGTAAGTGACTCCCCTCCTTGGACCGCTTTATATAGATATATATGTGTGTGTGTGTTTATATTATTATTATTATTATTATTATTATTATTATTATTTCTGATCCGACACTTTTTTTTTGAGGTGATGAATTTGAGGCTCTTATTTCTTTATTTTTTTTGTCGAGATGGTGGCTGATCCCCAAACGGAGAGGCGCATGAAAAAAAAAACAACACAAAAACAACACACAACAACAATGAAGAAAGTAGTTTCCGTGCAGCTTGTAAACAACGTGTTTACTCGACAAAAACAACAAAACAAAAAACACCGCTTGCGCTTTAATGGGGTCTTCGTGTTTGTTTAACTGTACTTGGGGTCCGAGAACAGCAGCGCCTTTAAACTAGTCTGTAGAGTAACAATTATAAAGTGTGAGTATAAATGCATTCATTTATAATTCATTCAGTTAATAATATTATATATATATATATATATAATATATATATATCCTATATATATGGTACAAGTGTATGTGTGTGTGTGTGTGTGTGTTTTTATGGTGTTTAAATTTACATTAAGTTTTTTCACTGATAAAAGTGATAGTCATTATTCAACAAAATAATATAAGTTGTTTATATACCATGTTGTTTTTGTTTTATATCGTACCCAGAAAATAAAATACAAAGTCCTTGGTCTTTTATTGTGACTATATAGACAGTGAAAATAACTTAATATATATTATCTGTCATCTTTTCCCTTTATATTAGTAATATATATAGAGAGCCGAGTTTTTTTAAAAGGCCCCCACATCGGCATTGACAACTATCAGCGTCAAATCTACCGAATCAAATCTTCAACTGTAGGGAGTCTTGAAGAGATTCGTTTTTATATTAGAAGTTATGTGCTCTAAAAATAATAATAATTTACACGCGGGGGGGGAAATCAGTCAATCACGGATAAAGAAATCTTTCTTTCTTTCTTTCTTTCTTTCTTTCTATATCTATATGTATGTAATTTGTCCGCCATTTATTGGGAAGAGGATGGGGGTGTGTTTACACACACAAGATGTCTGCTCCCATGCTCAGCACGGTTTTGCAGCTGAGGGGATATTTTTAAACCGCTGTGTAAGAGGAGGAGAGGGAAGGGGGAACAAAAATAAAAACAAAAACAAGAAAAACAACAACGCGTCCCGTTGCAAGAACACGGGAAGGGGGCAGCGCGTCTGTAAACGGGACGCTTTTTTGTTTTTGGGCTGGATTTCCCCCTGTCTCTGACCAGCAGCCGGCTCGCCTCTCGTTTATTTTGGAGGGAGGGAGGGTGAAATGTTTGCTCCCATAGACTCTAGATCCCAGATATAATAATAGTAATAATAATAATAATAATAATAAAATAATAATATAATAATAATAATAATAATAATAATAATAATGATGATGATGATGAATAAACCACACGCTCGTTAAACGATACCGGGAGCTTGTTTTGAAGCGGAGGGTGCTCTCTCTCTTTGTAAAGGCTTGTTTGCTTGCTTGTTTGCTTGCTTGTTTGTTTGCTTGTTTGCTTGTTTGTTTTGAAGGCATGAGCTGCGCGGTTTCGCCGGGTGCCGGTAGCACCGCTCCTGTGCAGCCCCGGTGGAAGCGGGTCCTGGGCTGGTCCGGTCCGGTTCCGCGGCCCCGGCACGGTCACCGAGCCGTGGCCATCAAGGAGCTGATGGTGGTGTTTGGAGGTGGAAACGAGGGGATCGTGGACGAGCTGCACGTCTACAACACGGGTAAGACCGTGCATGTAAACAACAACAACAACAAACAACAAACAAACAATATATAATAATATAGTGACGTATATATGACAACAACAACACAATATATAATAAATATAGTGACACCCCCAAACAACAACAACAACAAACAATATATAATAATATAGTGACACCCCCAAACAACAACAACAACAAACAATATATAATAATATAGTGACACCCCCAAACAACAACAACAACAAACAATATATAATAATATAGTGACACCCCCAAACAACAACAACAACAAACAATATATAATAATATAGTGACACCCCCAAACAACAACAACAACAAACAATATATAATAATATAGTGACACCCCCAAACAACAACAACAACAAACAATATATAATAATATAGTGACACCCCCAAACAACAACAACAACAAACAATATATAATAATATAGTGACACCCCCAAACAACAACAACAACAAACAATATATAATAATATAGTGACACCCCCAAACAACAACAACAACAAACAATATATAATAATATAGTGACACCCCCAAACAACAACAACAACAAACAATATATAATAATATAGTGACACCCCCAAACAACAACAACAACAAACAATATATAATAATATAGTGACACCCCCAAACAACAACAACAACAAACAATATATAATAATATAGTGACACCCCCATGCGATGCACTCTTAATATTCAGAGAGGCATCCTAGCGTTATGTTTAGGTATTTCTTTTATTATAATTGTTTGTTTGTTTGTTTGTTTTGCAATACAGTATTCTATGAAGGCTAAATGCTTTTTACTGATTTCTTCGTTCTAAATGGATTTGAATTAAAAAAAAAAAAAAATAACTAAGCTTGTGAAGATACGAGGGGAACTACTCGACGAGACAGAATATAATATCATATATAGATATATATATTATATATTTAATATATATATATAATATAATATAAAATAATTCAAAAGGTCTCATGTCCGAGTCCTTGACAAGTTTGGAAAGACCATTTTATTGTTGTTGTTAGTTTTGTTGTTGCTGGTGTTATTTTACTTCGTTTGCTAGTTTGTTTTCTTGACTGTTGTTTTAAGTATATAGTTTATAAACTTTGATCTTATTTTATCTCTCTGTGATTCAGAGACGATTATAACCGAGTAGTTTAATCAAAATCAATTTAAAAAAAAAAAACAACAACCCAGTTTTACAAGATAATCAATTTATTTATTGTAATTTCTTTATCCTGGCTGCTTGATAGAGTCACGAATTAAATATCGTGTTAATTCTTAAAAGTTTTATTCCAATTGGGGGGGGGGGGGACCGGCGGGGATATATAGGCCCACAGCGCACTGATCAAAAAGCACATGGTTCTGGTAGACCTTTATTTTATTTGATACAATTTATGTATTTTGGAAGACCTGTAGAGAAAGGGCGGGTCAAGTTGAAACAGCTGTACGAAAATCCTTTAGGCAAATATCTATATATATATCTATATATATATATATATATAATATATATATATAATATATAATAGATATATTTAATATTTTTTTTTAGCGCACAACTCAATAAAATAATAAATACAAGTAATATTAAATATAAATACCCCCCCCCCCCCCCCCCCCCAACTTTTCGTGTATAGATGTTATGGTGGCGTGTTTTGTGGATTATCTAATATACGACCCCCCCGCCCCCCTTCTATTTGTGGGGTTTTAAACAGCCACCTTGAAGCTAAAACATCCCTGAAGCGGGGACGAATTAAATAATTATTTTGTTTGTGTTTGTTTTGTTTTATATGTTGATGTCTGTTACCAGAACAGCATTGTTCATAGTTGCATTGAATCTTCCCAGATGTAATTTTATACCTTCTAGGAGACTGTCCCCTTTGTGTTTTTTGTTAGGTAAATTTTGAAGTCTCCTAGTAGGAACATATAATCTCGCACTAATATTTTGTTTCAATGTACATGTGTCGTAATCTAATTTAATATAGCAGGGCGCCAGTGTTGTGAAATTAAAATATTCTCATATAACACGGATCACGTGTTTGCAAACAGGCATAACCGTTTATTAATATTCATAAATCGATATTCAATAGAAAGCGGCGCGATGGTTGCACGCAACAAACACCTAATACGATTACGACTGGGGCTGTGTTTTCCCCAAATATAGTCGACGGCGCATATCTGCTGGTGGGACTGCGCTTTTACTCAGCGAATTTCAAAACGCTACAACACCTTTTTTTTTTTTAATCGGTTTTATGCAAAGAACTTTTAATCGTTTTTAGAAAACAATGGAGTTTTTTGTTTTTTTTCTTTGCATTGCAAAGTGTGAATTTGTAGTGCTGTGTACTGCCGCTTTTACAGCGAATTAAAACAACACTTTTTTTTTTTTTTAATCCGGTTTTATGCAAGAATTTTTAATCGTTTTTAGAAACACGTGTTTTTTTTTTTTTCCCAAGAAACGCAGTTTCACAAGTACACATAATGCCCTATTCGTAACAATCCAAGTAACTACTGAGATTAATCGTTTTGCGTGTCCGTACACTAGGTATGGTCAAAAGCTGATCGAGAACTCGCGTGGGGGTACCCACGTGAATTAACAAAATCGGTTTGTCTTATTATTAAAGCTGCGCCAGGTTTCACTAGCAGCTTGATTAGCCCCCAGCTGTGTCTAGCTAACAAGGCTCAGGTGTGTCTGATTATTAAACTCCTAGTGAAACCAGGACTGGATCACACTGCTGTGCAGCGGGAGTCTGATTATTAAACTCCTAGTGAAAGCAGGACCGGATCACACCGCTGTGCAGCGGGAGTCTGATTATTAAACACCTAGTGAAACCAGGACTGGATCACACCGCTGTGCAGCGGGAGTCTGATTTTTAAACTCCTAGTGAAAAGCAGGGCTGGTTCACACTGCTGTACAGCGGGAGTCTCATTATTAAACTCCTAGTGAAAGCAGGACTGGATCACACCGCTGTGCAGCGGGAGTCTGATTATTAAACTCCTAGTGAAAGCAGGACTGGATCACACTGCTGTGCGGCGGGAGTCTGATTATTAAGCTCCTAGTGATAGCAGGACTGGATCACACTGCTGTGCTGCGGGAGTCTGATTATTAAACTCCTAATGAAAGCAGGACTGGATCACACTGCTGTGCAGCGGGAGTCCGATTATTAAACTCCCAGTGAAGCCAGGACTGGATCACACTGCTGTGCAGTGGGAGTCTGATATTATTAACCTCCTAGTGAAAGCAGGACTGGATCACACTGCTGTGCAGCGGGAGTCTGATTATTAAACTCCTAGTGAAAGCAGGACTGGATCACACCGCTGTGCAGCGGGAGTCTGATTATTAAACTCCTAGTGAAAGCAGGACTGGATCACACCGCCGCTGTGCAGCGGGAGTCTGATTATTAAACTCCTAGTGAAAGCATGACTGGATCACACTGCTGTGCAGCGGGAGTCTGATTATTAAACTCCTAGTGAAAGCAGGACTGGATCACACCGCTGCGCAGCAGGAGTCTGACTCCCAAACTCCCAGTGAAACCAGGAATGGATCAAACCACGCGACATGGTCACACCGTGAGACAATAATTTGAATATAATTATGAAACTCCTAGTGACCTAGTGTCTGGATCATCACGAGCCGCTCAGACTCTAATTTCTAGATACGCCTGCAATATGTCCTAAATAGACTGGCGACGTATTCATACGCACCACTTAATTTAGATAAGTAATATATATTTATGTACCAGGGCTAAAGTAGAATCGTTCCTTATATTTATATATATATATAATATATATATATATATATATATATATTATATTATATATAAATACGCAACATGTGTCAGGATTAAATGAAGAACAACTAAATTAACATTAGTGGGAAGACAAGCTCCAGAGAAGACAGGACTTCCATGGAAACACTTGTTTGTTGAATTTATTCCGTTTTGACAATTTTCTGCATCCCTGCAGATGTCCCACAAACGTCGATAGGGGGTCGTACGAGTTGTGTGTTTCGATTTTTTTTTTTTTTTTTTTTTTTGTGTGTTTCGCTGTCTGTTTGACACAGCTGGCGATCCTCGCCGTGTACCGTAAACTGTCTCCACAGCCGCGTCTGTTTTTAAAAATAGATTATTTTTTTTGGTTAGTTTGCAAGAGAGGCGCACAAGCCCTGTGTTTAACAAGGATGTAGGCACTGCCTACTATAACATCAGTTCTTATATATGTTATTAATGTATTGATTGCTTTATATTTGCTTATTTCTTTTTGGGTGGGGGGGCAGCAGAAGAGAGTCAATTTCTTTGCTCCAGTTTGGCAGTACATTTATTGTTGTTGTCATTATTATCATTTGTTTATTTGGCAGTCCCTCTATCCAGAGTCTCCACTTCTAAGAGTCCTGTATATACAGCTCTGTCCATTAGTTTTGCACCCACCTCTGTATAGAATGAGCTAAAAAAAGGAGAATAGACTACGGAGGGGGGGGGGAGGGTGGGGCCTGCACTAGAGAGGTAACACCGACAAAAACAAAGGCGATAGCTGCTTCTGCATCCTGGTGGCTAAACAAAGGAGAGACGTGCGGTCTGCATCAAGACACTGGCAAAGATTAATAGTCACAGACATGTACATAAGGAGAGAGCTGCTTCTGCATCCAGCGCTCAAATGAATATCACAGACATCTGCAGAGCTTTTTGGAGATGTTACAGTAATAAAATAACGACTCGGATCGCATTATTGAGGAGTCTGGTGATAAAACGCGTGATCAGTATGATGTAACTAGTCGACCGCTGTGCAGATATTTCTACACACACTTGTAGCTTGTTCCCACCCGAACCGACGCGGCAGCACTGAGTGTCCTTTTGCGATTCAGTGCTTTTTAAACCTGTTTTACTCTGAAAAAGTATATATTTTAAACGGCGCATGTGAAAATAAATTGGACCCAACGCGCCCGACAGGCGCTGAATAAATGGACCGCTAAGGGTTAATAGATTTCAGTAGAAATAAGCGAGTTTGGTTACCATAGCATCAAAACCCTACATGCACGTCCGCCGTTTGTTTTCAAGCACGCTTTCTCTTGACAAAGTTAAACGGACCGAAGCGCTGGGAAGAAGTTGTCTCTTTTTGAGATGTGTGTGAAAATATATATATTTTTATTCCAGCCACAAACCAGTGGTTTGTGCCAGCAGTGCGAGGAGATATCCCTCCGGGGTGCGCTGCGTACGGATTCGTGTGTGACGGGACGAGGCTGCTGGTGTTCGGAGGCATGGTGGAGTACGGGAAATACAGCAATGACCTTTACGAGCTGCAGGTAGGGGCTCCGGCCTTGACTACCTCCTCAATCTCTTAACCTCTTACTGAGAGGTCAGCAGAGGCTTTAATCCAGAGCGATTTGCAGAGACTAAATGACACCCAGAACAAGAGCACATTGTTAAAGGGATGGCAGTCAGACTCCTGTTGCACAGCAGTGTCGAGTGGTATGCCCAGCTCCAGGTTTACTAGTCAATTTACAGAATCTGATATTAAACTCCTAGTGAAAGCAGGACTGGATCACACTGCTGTGCAGCGGGAGTCTGATTATTAAACTCTAGTGAAAGCAGGACTGGATCACACACTGCTGTGCAACAGGAGTCTTATTAAACTCCTAGTGAAAGCAGGACTGGATCACACTGCTGTGCAGCGGGAGTCTCATTATTAAACTCCTAGTGAAAGCAGGACTGGATCACACTGCTGTGCAGCGGGAGTCTGATTATTAAACTCCTAGTGAAAGCAGGACTGGATCGCACTGCTGTGCAGCGGGAATCTGATTATTAAACTCCTAGTGAAACCAGGACTGGAAAGTGTGGGCGACACGTCGCCCTCAGCTAATAATTGAGGATCTCTTTCGTCGAGGTGCTAGTATATGGTTTACATTAAAATAAGTGATTTACAGTATGTGGATTGCTTGTGTTCTCAAGATAAGTGTAAAAATGTGTGACATGCAGACAGACTGATGTACAGACAGAGAGATATTTCATATATCCCCACAATCTGACACTCCCGATTGCCTATGCTAAATAATGTTAAGATCAAGTTTCATCACAATTTGATAAGTAGTTTTCCAGATATATGCAAACATGTAAGTAAGTGTGGCCTTACTGTACAGATGGACAAATGATTGAATCCATTGTGGGTGTGTGGCAGGTTAACCCCTGCCCCTGGGTGTATTTTGGGTTATTTTGTATAGCGTGGGTTATGTAGCACAGGTAATTGTTTAATAAACTCGTGGACCGGCATATTCAACCATAGTTTTGTGTATCTGTATTCTCCGCTCTGACATCACCATCAGTTGTACTGTGTAATAATCAAGTTTCATTTTAAAGAATACTTCTGCTGTTTTGGGTGACTGAAGTTGAACGTGTCGTGTATTTTTAATGGGCTGCCACAGTTACTGTAGACTATCTATCTAACCTCAGACTACCACTGGAAGTTAGCTGTTAGATAACTTTGCCTTAAAAGTGTCCTCATCTCATTTTGCAGTACAAAGATTATAAAATAACGAAATGAAGGGAGTGAAAGAGAGATTGTGAAGCAGTCAACAGCAGTCGTGTGAGCATGAAATTTGTGTGATGAAGTGCAGTATGCGATTTTGCATTGTCAAGGGCAACAGTACCAGAACACCATCCTTTGTTCTTCTCCACTATATTCTAGAAAGTAATGAGCAAAACCTCACAGCACAGCACTGCACACAACACTAAAGAACAAAAAAAAAATAGGATATGAAAATACAATGCAAGCTTTGTTATGGTGATCAACTCTAAAAGCCACAGCTGCTGGACAGAATATGTCCCAAAAGAAGCATAAATAAACTCTTAGTGGCAGGTTTAGTTCGTTATGTTTTTATATTGTTCTCAGAAATGTTTCACTTTTCATGAATACATCCTAGAAATGTCTGTCAACATTTCAGATATGATTGGAATATCTGGGTCAATTTAAAAAATCTAAACATCTGTGGATCTTAATACAACAGCTGTATTAACCCTGCTGCTGTTTCCCCCTATGTGCTGCTATGTATAAATGTGTTATACATTTATATTAGATGTGTAATGACTATGTTATAGTGTGTTAATACAGCATTATAAATGGATTATAACCATGCAATAGCCATAAACAGAATGATGTTTAAACATCCCAAAGT
>NC_054576.1:2949207-2966707 GCF_017654505.1 Polyodon spathula
ACACAGGGCCTGTTGTGTGTGTGTGTGTGTGTGTGTGTGGATATATATTATAGATAGTTGACAGATAGATTGATAGAGCAATAGATAAAGAAATATAGATAGAGATAGATAGATAGATAGATAGATATAGATACAGATAGATAGATAGATATAGATTACAGATATATAGATAGGTAATATAGATACAGAGACAGATAGACCAGATATAGATAGATATAGACAGATAGATAGAGAACGATGTAGATAGACAGGTAGATAGAGATAGACAGGTAGATAGAGAGAGATGTAGATAGACAGGTAGCTAGAGATAGACAGGTAGATAGAGATAGATGGAGATAGACAGGTAGATAGAGATAGATGTAGATAGAGATGGACAGGTAGATAGATGGATAGATATATTTTTACATATGTATATAGATTTTTTTTGTATTTATTTTTGTCATGTCGGAAAATGCAATCTATTTGTGTTGACGCGCTGAAGGATGTACAAAATGTCTTTTTTTTTTTTTTTTTTGTCTTTTTTGAAGCTGTGTGTTTTTTTAAATACAAAGTGTTGAAATAAGCTCCTGGCATATTCACATGAGGCGTGTTGCCCCATTAATGGGATTAAATCGCTTTATACCTTTCTCCATGTTAAATTTGTGGTGTGGGTTTTGTGTGTGTGTGTGCGTGCGTGTGTGCATGTGTGTGTGTCATTTGCTGTCTTATTTTTAGGTAACCTGCCACTTGGTAAAATGGATAGCGCTGCCCGGTGGGTCTGTCTCCACACACTTGTGTGTCAGCCTGTGTGTCTTTTTCTTGTGTTTTGTGTGTTGTGTGTGTGTGTGTGTGTGTGTGTGTGTGTCTTTTTTACCGTGATTTTTAAAACGTAAATGTCACTAATTTTACACACCCAGACCCCCTTTTTTTTTTTTTTTTTTTTTTTTTTTTTTATTTGGAAAATACCTTCTCAACAACCAATTCTTCCTCTTTTTAAAAAAACGGCTTTTTTTGGGTGGTTGCCGTTAACGTGGTGTGTGTTTGTGTGTGGTGTCCTATATACATATTAGATAATATATACAATAACTAATCTAATATATATATATATATATAAATAAAAAGTTGTGTGCACGCTGCTTGCCGCTGGGGAGACCATATCAAGGCTGATCCTCAGAGCCAGCATGGCATGAGAATAGAAATATAAGTTTATATAAAATAATGTTAATTAAAATTAATATAGATTTAAAGATATAAGCAAAAGTGATGTCACATTTAGAACACCATTACATCATGTAAGAATGATTCATGGATTTGAATATAAACAATAACTAGTAGTTGTCATGACGTCAAACACATATAAATACATATAAAAAACACAGGCTCCCTTGAGAAAGATATGTATAACATATCAAAATGTTGGGCAGCTGGCTCTTTGAGCTACTATATATATATATATAATATATATAATAGATATTTCTATATTATGAATGCAGAAGCAACCCAAGCTAAAAGATCTTCGCTAATCATATGAAGACTGACTGCCGCACGAAACTTTTTCTAAAAACTTCACTAAAAATCTCATTATGATTTTAACATAAAAAAACAACAAGAATCCCACGAAAAACTGCTTCTGCTGTAACACACGCATGACCACCAAACACCAAAACACAAAATTTATTACAATAAAGTTAACTTAAGAAGTACATCATTCGGTAGGAGTAAACCTAGGTGTTAAGATTACTTGGTAGATTATTAACACTGGGGGGAGCGACAAAAGCTTATGTCGGGGGGGGAGACGAAACGACCAAAAGTACAGTGCTTAACGAAAAACTGACATTTCAAAATCTATGCTACTGTCTTGGTTTCCTTCGGGTAGAATTTCTTTTATTTTTTTGGATCGTTTATGCAGTTTTCTTTTTTATTTACACCATGTCGAACGAAAGATGCTTTCTACTTAGTGTACAAGTGCTTGTTTTTTTTTTCTTTTTTTTTTTTAAATGTTTAGGGTGATTGACCGTTTTGTATCGACATATATTCACTACGGCGCACAATTTTTAAAATTTTAGGCGATAAAAAAAATAACAAACGGGTGGGGGGGGGGGGTACCCACCCCCCCCTAGTGTGTCTTTTTGTCTTCGCACTATTTTGCCAACAGTATCTTTTGCCATTTCCCATTATTAAATGCATGTATTTATGTGCCCCTCAGTGAGGAGGAAAGCGAAGACCAGGAGGGACAGAAGGAGAGACCCCCAAAACCGAAGAAGTTGAAGAAGGAAGGCGGGCGGGATGAGGAAGGGGTGGAGCCTGCCCTGGCCCCTCCTCTCCCTCCTCCTCCTCCCCCCTCCTCCTCCCCTGCACAGCAGCCGCTGTCTTCCACGGAAGCTGGGAGAGCCGAACCCTGCGAGTCTGCAGCGGGGGCTGCCAGCTCCGCCCCGGCCCCCCCAGAGCCTGCCATCTCCCCCAAACGGAGACGCTCCGTTATCCGCGACCGCGGGCCCCTGTACGATGACCCCTCCCTGCCCCAGGGCTGGGCGCGAAAGCTGAAGCAGCGCAAGTCTGGGAGATCAGCCGGGAAATACGACGTTTACCTGATCAGGTGAGCGGTGTGTGAGAGAACCACGCTGGGGCTTGCACCCCTTCTGTATAGAATGAACTGATTCAGCTTCATAGAGTCCAGTGAGAGCTGCTGAATAATGCTCCCTTGTTATCATATTGAATTGCACCCCCTCTATATAGAATGAACTCCCTCAGCTTCATAGAGTCCAGTGAAAGCTGCTGAATAATGTTCCCTTTGTTAACATATTGAATTGCACCCCCTCTATATAGAATGAACTGATTCAGCTTCATAGAGTCCAGTGAAAGCTGCTGAATAATGTTCCCTTGTTAACATATTGAATTGCACCCCCTCTATATAGAATGAACTCCCTCAGCTTCATAGAGTCCAGTGAAAGCTGCTGAATAATATTCCCTTGTTAACATATTGAATTGCACCCCCTCTATATAGAATGAACTCCCTCAGCTTCATAGAGTCCAGTGAAAGCTGCTGAATAATGTTCCCTTGTAACATATTGAATTGCACCCCCTCTATATAGAATGAACTCCCTCAGCTTCATAGAGTCCAGTGAAAGCTGCTGAATAATGTTCCCTTGTTAACATATTGAATTCCACCCCCTCTATATAGAAAGAACTCCCTCAGCTTCATAGAGTCCAACGAAAGCTGCTGAATAATGTTCCCTTCATAACATGTTGAATTCCACCCCCTCTATATAGAAAGAACTCACTCAGCTTCATAGATAAGGTCACTTTCTACGGGGACAGTGTGTGACAGGAAACACAAAGTTGTGAGAAGATTACCAAATTAACACTTGGAGCAGTAATTGAGAAAAGTAGGTCTCGGACTTCATGTAAGTAAGTGTGAAGAAAGAGAGAACAGGTGTGAGGAGAGCGGACACACACAGAGCGAGACGAGAGACATAGAGTGGCGTGAAGAGACACACAGAGCGAGAGAATAAGAGAGACATGAGAGTGTGAGAGTAGACACACAACAGGAGAGATAAGAGAGAAAGAGACATAGAGTGAGAGAGAGACACACAGAGAGAGAAAGAGGAGAGAGTGTGTGAGAGAGACCAAGGAGAGAAAGAGACAGGAGTGTGTCTCTCTCTCTGTGTGTGTCTCTCTCTTTCTCTCTGTATCTCACACACTCTGTGTGTCTCTGTCTCTTTCTCTAAGAGACATAGAGGTGTGTGAGAGAAAGACCCAAAGAGAGCGAAGAGGAGACATAGAGTTGAAGAGACACACCAGAGAGAGAGCATAGAGTGTGAGAGAGAGAACCACAGAGAGAGTAGGAGAGAAAGAGACAATAGGAGTGTGTGAGACACCCTCTGTGTGTCTCTCTTCTGTATCTCTCACTATCTCACTCACTTTCTGTGTGTCTCTCTGTCTCTTTCTCTCTGTAGAGGAGGTGAGTCTCCTCTGTGTGTGTCTCCTCTCTGTGTCTCCTCCCTGTGTGTCCTCGCTGTCTGTCTCCTTCCTGAGACATAGAGTGGAGAGAGCCACACACAACACCAGAGAGGAGACATAGAGGGTAAAGAGAGAGGAACGAGCGAGACAGAAAGATAAACCACACGCACCAGACACAGATCAGACAGTAAGCAAGAGAGAGAGCTAGAGGAGTGACTTATGTTTTTTTTTATTATTTAATGATCTGTTAGTAAATGGAATTCATTTTAATTTAATTTTTTTAAAATGTTTTTTGTAACAGGATACGGATCTGTAAACTTGAAAAATGAAAATACAGCATTTGAACTTGCAGGGGGAGTGGGGGACCCTGACTTGCTCACAATTAACCGTTTTCTCTTTCTTTTTTTGCAGCCCGGAAGGGAAAGCCTTCCGTTCCAAAGTGGAGCTCATCGCGTACTTCCAGAAAGTGGGGGACACCACCACGGACCCCCTTCCGTTCCAAAGTGGAGCTCATCGCGTACTTCCAGAAAGTGGGGGACACCACCACGGACCCCAACGACTTCGACTTCACTGTCACAGGGCGCGGCAGCCCCTCCCGACGCGACAAGAAGCCCTCCAAAAAACCCAAGGTGGTCAAAGCCTCAGGGAGGGGCCGGGGGCGTCCCAAGGGCAGTGGGAAGCTGCGGCTGCCCTCCGAGGGGACTTCGACGCCGAAGGGAGGCTACCTCCACCCCACCCGTCGCGCAAAAACACCTCGTCTCGCGGACCGTTCGCCGAAAAGGTGCTTATGGAAAGGCAAAGAGGGCCGAAGAAGCAATTTTTCTCTCCGGGCGTCCTTGTCCTTGTCAATTCGACTAGTCCCTCGGGTGTCCCACCGCGGGGCTTCTTCTCCCACCGGTTGTGTCCAATCTGACGCCGCCGTCCCCCCGCCGACCCCCAAGCCCTCAGTAACCTCGATATCCGCGGGCCCACCAGCCTGGCCGCCCCCCGTGCAGGCTGGGGGGCATTAGTCCGCCAAGCTTTCGTTCTTCTCCCGAATGCCGAGCGATCCTTACACGTCGATGTGCGCGGACTTCCCAGTTCACCCATCAAGAAGCGCAAGACGAGGGAGACCGTGGAGGAGCCAGGGCCATCACCTCCTCCCCCGGCCGCCGTGGAGGCGCTGGAGAAGGTAGCCTCTCCGGGGAAAGGAGTGAAGAGGACCAAGAGCCCAGGGAGGAAGCACAAGGAAGGGGGGGGCGGTGGGGGCAGCAGTGGTGGAGAAGGAGGAAGCCCCTCAAAGGGGCACAAGAATAAGAAACCCCGCTCCGAGAGCTAATCACCACCACCACCACCACCACCCCACACCCATCAATCAACACCCCCACAGAGGTGAGTGCGTCTAGTATTTCCGCAGGACTTGAGCGCCCCCAAACTGGGCCGGGAGGAGCAGCAGCCCAGAAAGGAGGCTGCCTGTCTAGGGGACAGCTGCCCCAGCAAGACTCAAACAGCCGCTGCTGTAGAAGCCAAAGGCAAACAGCAGCGGGCGGGGGTGATCATGGGAGGGGGGGCGGAGGGAGGGGATGTGAAGGACATTGTGCCCACGTCGGTCGTGCCGAGGCCCAGCCGGGAGGAGACTGTGGAGTCCCGGAACACCGTCAGCGAGCGAGTGAGCGACTGCCGTTTTGTTAGAGTATTATTATATTATATTATAATCAATAATTATAATTTAAAAAAAACGTATAAACGTGCGAAAAGAGGAAGGAGTAAAATACTGACGACAATGACTTTATAAAAAAGAATGTTTTGAATCGTAAAAGGCAGCTGAAGGTCACACACTCCCCGTGGATAGGGTTCCTAAACAGACAACAAATAAACACAATTATAAAACTAATACAGATTGCTTCCTGACAACTACAATCACATTTTTGCATTTGTTGTTATTATTATTATTATTATCGTGTGCATGTGGATGTTTCCTGGTAGTTGTCGTGTTTCAAAGCTTAAAGGTGGAGTCTGAGATGGAAGGCTATAAGGCAGACGCGAACTATAGAGATATAATACACAGCGCTCACCTCGCTGGTGTGGATCCGGAAGACAAACCAAGCTCATGCCATTCCCTGCTTGCCTGTCAGGTTCGTTGGCTTTAGTGAGGCAAAGGAATACAAATTGCACGGGTGTGCAGGGCCAGCGAGCATCAGTCTGTATGTAACAGATCTGCGGGAACAAGAAATAGTCAAACGCTAGAATACAGAGCCAGAAGAAAAGCTGAAACAAGGAGGTCAGCTGTTTAAGTAGTGATAGGTATAAGATTTAATTTTTTAACTCATCTATTTTGTAAAACCCTTGCGGTTAGATACACACACACACATGTTGAAGCTAGAGAATCTCCATGCTTTTTTTTTTTTGAAGCTTTGAAAAGTGACGTGGTTTAACTGCAGTGTGGTAAGAAGTGACTGCTGTCTGTCTGGCCGGCCAGGCTCTCAAGATGTTAAGGTCAGGCTAGGAGAGGAGGCTGAATCTCTGATACCAGAGGCCTGATTAGTGCACAGCATTAATTAGTTAGTTACAGTTAATTCTGTGTGTGTGCTGGGACCACAGAGTGGAGCAGTTAAAGATGATCCCTAGTTAAGGGCAACTGTTCTATTTCTGATTCAGATCCTGAATAAAACAGGATCAACAGTGATGGTAGGAGATTGTATAATACCTCCAACGTTGTGATGCCTACACCTGCTTCTTTGAGATTGATAAGTACAACATGTCTGCAGCAAGAAAGATGGACACCGTTGCTGCTCAGGGAGATCTTACAGCTGTGGTTTGAGGAGCGTTTTGTTTTTTTATTGTGTTTTATTTTATATACTTTATATATATATATATTACACACACACAAATTATGTTAGTTGTACTAAGAAGTTTTCGTGGAATGGTTTGGCTCTTTTTTTTATTGATGTTAGTCTAACTATTAACTATTAGTATTATGTTAATACTAATAAGAATAATAATAATAATAATAAATGTTCAGCCAATGCCAGGAAGGTTTATTCTAATTTTCCTTCTGGGAGGAGGGTGGGGGTAGGTCTTATCAACCAAAGGTCTTATCAACCAAAACCACAACATTAAAACAACCAGCCCCTCACCCCCCCCCCCAAAAAAAAAAAAATAAACACTGGCGACCTGGGTCTTGGTGCGAATAAAGTATCTTCTGGGTCAAAAACCACAACTCAGAAGGAGAGAGATTGCTGTTGTTGGGATGGGGGGGGGGGATGATGAGGCATAAAAAAAACATGCCTGACTTGTGGATGGGAGGAAAAAACCCAAGTACACCTTCCCCTTGAGCGTTGAGATCGGGGACTCTGCGGAAACGAGCACCAGTACTCAAAAACAGCTGTGTCGCCTCTTCAAACCCAGAATGAATATTAAAAAAAAAAATAATAATAATAAAAAAGGACTACATGCAAAGACTAAAGACGCGCGAGGACAGGACAGGTCGTCAAGTTAACCTCGCTGAAGCTGCCTGCCAGAGTTTAGTCAAAAGTTCGAAACGCAAACCGATTCTCTCCTGCATGCGGCCTGTGTTTTATCCCCCGGATTTTCTTGTCGGAAATCGTTTTTCCTGGGAACGAGTTTCATGTCGCATCTTGTTCGTTGCTCTCGCTGGATGTTTCTCCCAGCGCTATCACGGGCACGTTTTAATAAACCACAGAGCAGTGTTCCACGTTGCTTGCGTGCCTGGACTGCGAGAAGCTCTGAGCAGATTGTACGAAGAAATATAACACTAAGTGGGACATGAAACAGTATCTAGTTTTTAGGCCAACCATAAAAAAATAAAGTTTAATTGGAATGTTTTTTTTTAGCTCCTGGAGGAACAGCGGTCGATTCCAGTGGCACAGTGGTTGCAGGACTGGGCTGTGGAAGGATGCGAGTTCAAGTTCTCACACCAGATCACCACCACCACCATCACGCTCGCGCAGCCAGGTCTGTTGGGCTGGGTCAATGAAAGTGAAAGCTTTATCTTAAAGAACACAAAACCTTCCTGGCATTGTCGCTTAGGGACCACCACCCTGTACTGAGAGAGAGAAAAAAAACGCACTAAATCTACTTCTTTTTTTTTTTATCCAAACCAGAGCTTTGAGACACAGTCTGCATGTGCCAGAAGGACAGTGCCTTGAAGAAGGGGGGGGGGGAAGGCTTTTGCTGCTGGGAAAGAGAAGTGGCCTTTGATGGAAGTCTTAACCGAAGCACGCACTTGTGCGAACAACACAGCCCCTCCGTGTTTTGCCCTCAGATTTTTTTTTCATTATTTCAGCGCACCTCTTTCAGTAAAGCAAGTCCGATTCACAAGAGGTAAAGCCGAGGATAAAACGGAGCTGCTTTGTGTGGCTTGGAACTGCGTTTCAGGACGCTGCGCCTCACGCCAGCCAGGGAGACTTGGGAGGGTTTGATACAGCAAACCCCAAACTGGGACTCCTGCCAGGGGGGGTCTCTCGAGACCAGACTTCAGGGGGGCCCGGCTGAAGTGAAAGGCGGAATCTGTAACGCACTCAACGTTGTGAAATTGCTGAATGTTTCAACCATGGCCAGTTTTGATTGAAATAAATAATAAGCACTTTATAGCAGGTGTTGCCTGGGAGGGGGCAGGGGGGAGGGGCACCCTACTATCTTTTTATCCTATTTTTATAATTTTGATTTTTTTAGATTATTTTTTTTCTCTTCAAGCAGCGAGAAGGGTTGACTGCATCGACTGTTTTAAACAAAGGTCATTTCTTTTGAACCCGGATCCTAGCCTTCCTGATACTGGGAAAACGGCAGTTGACTCTCTGCTGTGTTTAAAGGTGCACAAGTGCCATTTCCTCGAAACTCTTCCCTTAAGACAACAGGCATTTAAAAAATAAATACAAGAATCCAAGAAACAAAACAAAACAAACAACCTGCTCTTTCTTCCACTGTTAAACTGAGGAAAACTAATCTTTTTACCCTGTGGACTACGAAAAAAACACAAACCGCTTCCCCACGTGGACGCATACCGTGGCTACGTTTTTTCACAATAAAATAAATAGTTTGAAACTCTTCTGGTCACGATGATTGTGTATGAGTGTGTGTGTCTGTATCCACACACCACATGTGGGTGTACATATCACACCCCAAATCTCTCTGGTGTGTGAGTGTGTGTGTGTGTGTGTGTGTGTGTATATATATATATGTATGTGTATATATAATATATATATATATAATATATATATAATATATATATATAGATCATTATTAGTGACCTGTTTGTGATGTCATTGTGATGGCCATGGTCATTTACTAGTCTTGGCGAGAAACAGCAGTTCTCGAATAGTGTACTGAGGGGGGGTGGGGTACTGGAGTGTGTTTTGAACTGGTCTAATGGGTTTCCAGCAGATTGGTCTAAATACTGTTTTTTAGGCAGACGTCTCTCTTGTCAACTTCGCGGCGGGCGCCAAGCCTGCACTGGACTGTTTCTGCTGCTGCGCTTGCCCCCTGCGCTTCTCCTAAACGTCCCACGCTGATCCCTTCATCTTGCATGTCCTGAGCGAGTCACTTAACGTCCTTGTGCTCCGTCCTGCGGATGAGACGTCAGACAAACGCGGTCCTACTGGAAGGGACTCGTGGAAGTGTTGATGATGCAGATGCATGGAAGGTCTCGTGTCAGTGTTAATCAGTAAACGAATCCGCAGTGTAATCTCCATGACCAGTGGGAGGCGGAAGAGCCTCTCGCAGAGCAAGTTTCCAGTTCAATGGTCATTTTTCATTCTGGTTCCTCACACACACAGACGAGTAGAAAGAAAGGGGTCTGGATACCAGGGGGTTCAAATCCCAGCTCAGTGGCGACTGTGACTCGCTGTGTGTGTGTGCGAGACCCTGAGCGAGTCACTTCACCTACTTGTGCTCTGTACGAGGGGGGAATCCTACTCTTAGCAGAAACAAACAAGGTCCTATTGGAAGCGACTCTGCAGCAGCAGCTGTTGACGATGCAGAGTTCAGCCCCCTCGAGTCTCTGGGAGTCGCTTCGGGTAAAAGCATCTGCTAAATAACTCTAATAATAATAATAATATGCGAAACAAGAATTTATGGAAACTATAGAAATAGGTTCAAGGCAAGGGTAAAACTTTGAGCCTTCCGAACTTCTCAAAATACCTCAAAAGAATTCTAAAAGGGAGGTTGAAGGGCTCGGAGACCCTGCCAAAATAAAAGTTCCTGCCCCGCGACGGGACCAGACTGCTCCGTCTTTCAGTGCTGAAACCTGCAGCTTACAAACCGTCCATCGAGGTTTCTGTTCAAGACCAGGACCACTGTTCCGAAGTGAAAGACGAGATCTTGCCTCCCTTCTTTCATGTCATGAATTGAAAGCCTCGGCTGTGTTTCTAATAGTGCTGCCTAGTGGAATAAAGGAAGACTTTATTTTCTCTGTTTTATTTATTTTTTTGTCCATCTCATTTGTTTATATACACTTTAAACAGACCTCTCTGTGCTTTACAATGCTTCCCTATGATTTACCAGACCTCTCTGTGCTTTACAACGCTTCCCTATGCTTTACCAGACCTCTCAGTGCTTTACAATGCTTTCCTATGCTTTACCAGACCTCTCGGTGCTTTACAATGCTTCCCTATGCTTTACCAGCCTCTCTGTGCTTTACCATGCTTCCCTATGCTTTACCAGACCTCTCTGTGCTTTACAATGCTTCCCTATGCTTTACCAGACCTCTCTGTGCTTTACAATGCTTCCCTATGCTTTACCAGACCTCTCTGTGCTTTACAATGCTTCCCTATGCTTTACCAGACCTCTCTGTGCTTTACAATGCTTCCCTATGCTTTACCAGACCTCTCTGTGCTTTACAATGCTTCCCTATGCTTTACCAGACCTCTCTGTGCTTTACAATGCTTCCCTATGCTTTACCAGACCTCTCTGTGCTTTACAATGCTTCCCTATGCTTTACCAGACCCTCTCTGTGCTTTACAATGCTTCCCTATGCTTTACCAGACCTCTCTGTGCTTTACAATGCTTCCCTGTGCTTTACCAGACCTCTCTGTGCTTTACTATGCTTCCCTATGCTTTACCAGACCTCTCTGTGCTTTACAATGCTTCCCCGTGCTTTACCACACCTCTCTGTGTTTTACAATGCTTCCCTATGCTTTACCAGACCTCTCGGTGCTTTACAATGCTTCCCTATGCTTTACCAGACCTCTCTAGCAACAACTTTCTGTCGGCACCGCAATTATTCGGGTGACGAACTCACCGTGCTTGCCCATGCTTTAGAGAGTCGGGGGCGGGAGCGGTTCCGATTGGTCGGACGCGGGGCTCTAGCTGGACGGCGGTTGGTTCTTGCGGGCCCGGCTGGGCTGCCAGCTGACGAACGGCACGCACGTGGAGTGGCCCTGGGTTAGGGTTAGGGTTGTAAACAAAGCGCGGCACCATGGAAACAGATTATTACAGCGAAAGCGTCACCCCCCCACACACACCCCCCACACACCCACACACCCCCACCCCCCACACACAAAGGGTGGTGCTGGTGTGTGTCGTGGGTGGGTGCGTGTGTGTGGTCGTGTGCGTGTGCGTGGGTGTGTTGTACGTGGAGCGGTGGGTGATTTTTCCGTGTTTGCGTGGGAGTGGGTTTCTGTGTACACGTGTGAGTGGGGTGTGTGGGGTGTGTGTGGCCGTGTGAGTGTGTGTTCTGGTGGGTTTCGGGTGCTGATTAGACACGCATGCACACGCACCCACAGACACATGCACACGCATGCACACGCACCCACAGACACATGCACACGCACAATCACCCACAGACACACGCACACGCACGCACACACATGCACACACTCGATGCACACGCACACACACGCACATTGAACACGCATTGCACACTGCACCCACACGCAGAGCACACCCCCACACTGTCACTACATTTGCACACGCACGCACACGCACCCACAGACACATGCACACGCACCCACACATGCACACGCACCCCAGAAACATGCACACGCACCCACACACGTTCACACGCATGGGCAGACACATGCACACGCACCCACACATGCACCACCCCCCACACCCCCACCACCCCCCCCCCCCACACAACGTAAATGGTATATAAAATATATATGTCATTAACACAAACCTACCACGTCGGGATCGTGGTGTGTGTGTGTGTGTATATATATATATAAACACTAAAATGCCGTTCCTCGTGTCTGTTTAATGCAGTCTGTTACGGGTAGGCACAAGTATTTTTTAAAGAAGAAAAAGACCCAGCAGACTTTATTGACAGTCCGGTTTGTGTAAGCGATGCATTCCCTTGTGACATTGCCAAAGACTGCAACTCAAACACAAAGCTTCCTGTCGTTGCATTTAAAAATGTGTTTTCGCTATTTCTATATATCCCTGTTCCGTACACGTCAGTAAAAAACTGCTCCGACAGTTATTATTTAAAATAATAATAATAATAATAATAATAATAATAATAATAACAACAACAACTGTGAAACCAGTGCAATGTTAGATTTTAAACACAAGGGGGCACTGCTGCAGCGCTGTTGCAATTAAACTAGCTCAGGTTTTAAAAGGATAATTTAGCAGAAGCGACTATAAATTTAAAATTAGTGATTTATTTATTTATCTATTTATTTCTTTAACGTTTTTTTTTTTTTTTTTTGGTAATCAGATTAGGAGATAACAATCCTGAGGTGCAACTATACGTTGTTAGGGTTATCCAGGACTACTGACAGACCTGCAAGCCCTCAGTTAAAATAAAGGCGACGTGTACAATTAACACCAGGCTGGTTTCACGGGGCTCTCCCGCTACACAACAGTTGGCTTTCAAATCAACAAAAACGAAACTAAACAACGCCAGCATTGCCTTCTGATCCTATAGATTCATAAAAAAAGAGAGAGATCATCGGTCCGTAATATAAACTGTATACCAAATTGTCATATTAATAATAATAATAATAAATAAAACAAATAAATAACTTACAATTTCATAAGTTCAACGTGATTTGATGCCAAAAGTGACACGACACTGTGTGCAAACGTTGCTGAAGATTTGTGTGTTTGTGTAGCAAACCGGTGGAGTTAATTATGAACACGTTTAATTGGACCTTGCGCTGCTTTTGAGAACAAATAATACCGTGTATACGTATTTAAAATAAGAAGAAAACTAAATAACAAACAAACAAAACTGAACGAAAACTCGTGAAATAACCCCCCCAAAAAACAAAAAAAAACAAAACAAAACAGGTGTTGTGGGCGGGAGGATTTAAGCCCGTGAAAGGGGGATTTCCCCCTTTTTATATATATATTTTTTCTCAATTCTGCTTGTTTGTTTTATTTATTTGTCTCCAAACTCTTGTGTTTTGCTTTTAAAAATAATAATAAAAACAAAAAAATAATAATAAAACAAAACACGCCACCGCCATTTCGTGTGAGGGCAAGCGGCGCTATCCGGTAACAGTGAGGGCAATCCCTGCGATATTAAACTGACCGAACCAGCCGGTTATTACAAACTAAAAAAATAAAAAATAAACACACAAACAACTTGTAATAGTTCATCTACGTGTTTTGTTATTTATTTACGTTATTTTTTTTTTTAAAGTTTGCCCCCCCCGCCATTTCTGTTGAGCTGGGGGTTGTTGTTTTGCTTGTCGGGAAGATGGCGGCTCCCAGGGAGGCATGAATGAAAACCGCTTCTCTGCAAAACCAGAGCCCTCTCTCATTATTATTAATAATATTATTGTTATATATAGACATATACATATATATGCATTTAAATCTATATCAATCTCTCTCTACAAAAGCGTCATTCTTCATCTCTCCTGCAGAAACACGAGGCTTAAAAAATAAACCCAGAGTAAGTGACTCCCCTCCTTGGACCGCTTTATATAGATATATATGTGTGTGTGTGTTTATATTATTATTATTATTATTATTATTATTATATTATTATTTATTCTCCCCTTTAATAAGGCTAGGCTGTGAAAAAAAAAACCCACTATTAAACTCCGATGAATAAAAGAAATAAAAAAAAATGGCTCGACCACCATTACACCGACTAGGGGTTTGCTCTCCGCGATGAAAAAAAAAACAAAAAAAAAACAACACAAACACAACAACAATGAAGAAAGTAGTTTCCGTGCAGCTTGTAAACAACGTGTTTACTCGACAAAAACAACAAAACAAAAAACACCGCTTGCGCTTTAATGGGGTCTTCGTGTTTGTTTAACTGTACTTGGGGTCCGAGAACAGCAGCGCCTTTAAACTAGTCTGTAGAGTAACAATTATAAAGTGTGAGTATAAATGCATTCATTATACCCGAGTAAGATTATATAATATAATTATCATAATAGATATCCGATATTATATTGTATATGTATGTGTGTGTGTGTGTGTGTGTGTTGTGTGTGTGTGTTTATACCACACAGTTAAGTATTCAAATAAGATTTTCACTGATCAAATATCATTGTCAAATATTCACACAAAATAATAACAACAAAAAAAATATACCAGTCATTATTTTAGGTTTCAGGAACCAGAAAATAAACCCAGGTCACACCGACACAACTGTACCAGTGAGACACCACCCCCCCTAACTAATACAGTAGAAAATAACTTATTCTATATATATATATATATATATATATACTATATTTATATATATATAGATAAATATATATATATAGAAAAAAAATTTTCCGTGTTAGCCGTACGGTGTGCAGCGTCGCAGTTAGTGGAGCTTTAGTTAGAAGTTCACCCTCAGAACTTTCTCTCTAAAAATAATCAGAATAACATTTCCACGGCCCGCCCGGCCCCGAAATGGCCGGGCAATACACCGACCTATTTCTTTCTTTCTTTCTTTCTTTCTTTCTTTCTTTCTTTCTTTCTATATCTATATGTATGTAATTTGTCCGCCATTTATTGGGAAGAGGATGGGGGTGTGTTTACACACACAAGATGTCTGCTCCCATGCTCAGCACGGTTTTGCAGCTGAGGGGATATTTTTAAACCGCTGTGTAAGAGGAGGAGAGGGAAGGGGGAACAAAAATAAAAACAAAAACAAGAAAAACAACAACGCGTCCCGTTGCAAGAACACGGGAAGGGGGCAGCGCGTCTGTAAACGGGACGCTTTTTTGTTTTTGGGCTGGATTTCCCCCTGTCTCTGACCAGCAGCCGGGTGGCTCAGTCAGAAGACTCTGTCGTCCGGCCGGAGCGGAGAAAGCAAAATAAAACCTAACTCTACCTTGACTTTACAAACGGAGGGGTATCTGAGGATCTCGGGTCTACCCAGATATAATAATAGTAATAATAATATGATGATGATGATGATAATGATGATGAATTACATATATACTTATGTGTGCGAGCAATTTGCTATGGCACTCGAACAAAACTTCGCCTCCCACGAGAGAGAGAAACCATTCCGACTTGTTTGCTTGCTTGTTTGCTTGCTTGTTTGTTTGCTTGCTTTTTGCTTGTTTGTTTTTGCAAAGCGTACTGGACGCGCGCAAAGCGGCCCACGGCCCACGTGGCGTCGGACACGCAGGGGCCCGCTCCTGTGCAGCCCCGGTGGAAGCGGGTCCTGGGCTGGTCCGGTCCGGTTCCGCGGCCCCGGCACGGTCACCGAGCCGTGGCCATCAAGGAGCTGATGGTGGTGTTTGGAGGTGGAAACGAGGGGATCGTGGACGAGCTGCACGTCTACAACACGGGTAAGACCGAGTACAAACAACAACAACAACAACAACAACAACAACAATAATAATAAATATCACTGTGGGGGGTTTGTTGTTGTGTTGTTATTATATTATTATATCACTGTGGGGGTGTTGTTGTTGTTGTTGTTCGTTATATATTTATATATCACTGTGGGGGTTGTTGTTGTTGTGGTTTGTTATATATATATTAATCACTGGTTTGTTGTGTTGTTGTTTGTATTATATCTTATTATCCCCACTGTGGGGGGTTTTGTTGTTGTTTGTTGTTTGTTATATATTATTATATCACTGTGGGGGTACGCTACGTGAGAATATAAGTGTCTCCGTAGGATCGCACTCAAATCCAATAAGATTATTATTATTTGTTTGTTTGTTTGTTTTGTTTGTTTTTGTTTGGTTATGGTGTTGATACGTCGATTCGAGGAAAATTGTTACTAAGGAAAGAAAGAAAAATTACTGTATCACTGTTTTGGGGGGGTTTTTATGATTCGAAACATTCTTATGCTCCACTGATGAATTTGGCTCTGTCTATATATATATTTATCAAAAGGCTAGGAACTGTTCAAACCTTTCTGGTGAAAATGTTACAACAAACAATTAAAACAACACGACCCAGCAACAACAACAACAACAAACAATATATAATAATATAGTGACACCCCCAAACAACAACAACAACAAACAATATATAATAATATAGTGACACCCCCAAACAACAACAACAACAAACAATATATAATAATATAGTGACACCCCCAAACAACAACAACAACAAACAATATATAATAATATAGTGACACCCCCATGCAAACACATCAACAAAACAAGAGAATAATCTTAGGACTCTTAACAGAGAGGCACTCTAAGTTAATTTTACTTTCACCGTTTGTTTGTTTGTTTGTTTGTTTTGCAATACAGTATTCTATGAAGGCTAAGCTCCGTTTACTGATTTTCTTTCTTTTTAAATGGATTTGAATTAAAAAAAAAAAATAACTAAGCTTGTGAAGATACGAGGGGAACTACTAGAAACGAGACAGATATATATATTTATATTTTCCGAGTCCTTGACAAGTTTGGAAAGACCATTTTATTGTTGTTGTTAGTTTTGTTGTTGCTGGTGTTATTTTACTTCGTTTGCTAGTTTGTTTTCTTGACTGTTGTTTTAAGTATATAGTTTATAAACTTTGATCTTATTTTATCTCTCTGTGATTCAGAGACGATTATAACCGAGTAGTTTAATCAAAATCAATTTAAAAAAAAAAAACAACAACCCAGTTTTACAAGATAATCAATTTATTTATTGTAATTTCTTTATCCTGGCTGCTTGATAGAGTCACGAATTAAATATCGTGTTAATTTTTTTTGTTCATTTTTTTTGGGGGGGGGGGTGGCGCCCTTATATTATGACACATGTTTCGTTGGTTAGACCTTTATTTTATTTTATGTTATTTTATGTTATTTTGGACATGTTCTTTCCCGCCCAATTTAAACTTTACCACAGCTCCACGAAAAACCGTTTTTTTATATATATATCTATCCTATATATATATATATAATATATATATATATATATATTAGATATATATATATATCTTTTTTTTTTTTTTTATATATATTTTTTTTTTTAGCGCCACAACTCAATAATTTATTTATAATTATTAACATTTTATAATTGATCCCCCCCCCCCCCCCCCCCCAACTTCCCCCCCCACCTCCCCCCCCCCCCCCCCCCCCCCCCCCCCCCCCCGCTACCCCCCCCCCCCCCCCCCCCCCCACCCCCCCCCCTGAAATCCACCGCACACAAAAACACCCTAATAATTATAGCTGGGGGGCGGGGGGAGATAAACAACCACCAAATT
>NC_054576.1:2969207-3006707 GCF_017654505.1 Polyodon spathula
CGGTAACAGAGGTTTGTGTCTGTGTTGTTTCCAAAGGACGAAGACGTAGGTCGTGAGTTTTCTTATAGTGTCTGTATAGACATAACAAAGGAGAGAGCTGCTTCTGCATCCAGCGCTCAAAGAACATCACAGACACCTGCAGAGCTTTCTGAGATGTTACAGTAATAAAATAACGACTCGGATCATGTTATTGAGGAGTTTGGTGATAAAACGAGTGATCAGGAGAGCATTGATCAGCGCGCACGTCTATAAAGAGGTGTGTGAACAGCGAACAAGGGGTGGGGCTTGGCTGGAGACGCAGTTCAGAGTGTCCTGTTGCGATTCAGTGCCTTTTAAACCTGCTTTTATAAAAAAATATTTTAAACGGCGCATGTGAAAATAAATTGGACCCAACGCGCCCGACAGGCGCTGAATAAATGGACCGCTAAGGGTTAATAGATTTCAGTAGAAATAAGCGAGTTTGGTTACCATAGCATCAAAACCCTACATGCACGTCCGCCGTTTGTTTTCAAGCACGCTTTCTCTTGACAAAGTTAAACGGACCGAAGCGCTGGGAAGAAGTTGTCTCTTTTTGAGATGTGTGTGAAAATATATATATTTTTATTCCAGCCACAAACCAGTGGTTTGTGCCAGCAGTGCGAGGAGATATCCCTCCGGGGTGCGCTGCGTACGGATTCGTGTGTGACGGGACGAGGCTGCTGGTGTTCGGAGGCATGGTGGAGTACGGGAAATACAGCAATGACCTTTACGAGCTGCAGGTAGGGGCTCCGGCCTTGACTACCTCCTCAATCTCTTAACCTCTTACTGAGAGGTCAGCAGAGGCTTTAATCCAGAGCGATTTGCAGAGACTAAATGACACCCAGAACAAGAGCACATTGTTAAAGGGATGGCAGTCAGACTCCTGTTGCACAGCAGTGTCGCCCAGTCCAGGTTTTACTAGCAATTACAGAATTCTGATATTAGAACTAATAATGAAGCAGGATCACTTCGCCTGACTAGTGCAGCGGGACGTCTGACCTGTCTGATTATTAAACTCCTAGTGAAAGCAGGACTGGATCACACTGCTGTGCAGCGGGAGTCTGATTATTAAACTCCTAGTGAAAGCAAGACTGGATCACACTGCTGTGCAGCGGGAGTCTGATTATTAAACTCCTAGTGAAGGCAGGACTAGCTGTGCAGCGGGAGTCTGATTATTAAAACTCCTAGCAGGACTGGATCACACTGCTGTGCAGCGGGAGTCTGATTATTAAACTCCTAGTGAAAGCAGGACTGGATCACACTGCTGTGCAGCGGGAGTCTGATTATTAAACTCCTAGTGAAAGCAGGACTGGATCACACTGCTGTGCAGCGGGAGTCTGATTATTAAACTCCTAGTGAAAGCAGGACTGGATCACACTGCTGTGCAGCGGGAGTCTGATTATTAAACTCCTAGTGAAAGCAGGACTGGATCACACTGCTGTGCAGCGGGAGTCTTTAAATTAAACTCATAGTGAAAGCAGGACTGGATCGCACTGCTGTGCAGCGGGAGTCTGATTATTAAACTCCTAGTGAAAGCAGGACTGGATCACACTGCTGTGCAGTGGGAGTCTCATTCCCTTCCCAGTCCTTAATGGGTTTTTCGTTTTGTTCGCAGGCCAGCAGGTGGGAATGGAAAAAGCTGAAACCCAAAGCCCCTAAAAACGGCCCCCCTCCCTGCCCCCGCCTGGGGCACAGCTTCTCCCTGGTGGGGAACAAGTGCTACCTCTTTGGGGGTCTGGCCAACGACAGCGAGGACCCCAAAAACAACATTCCCAGGTGG
Source organism: Polyodon spathula (assembly GCF_017654505.1). Taxonomy (NCBI): domain Eukaryota; kingdom Metazoa; phylum Chordata; class Actinopteri; order Acipenseriformes; family Polyodontidae; genus Polyodon; species Polyodon spathula. The sequence continues at coordinate 2,971,006 of NC_054576.1, forward strand.
GCGGGCCCAGAATTATTCTTCTTCTAGAGTCATTTTAGCAGAGGCTTTTATTCAAAGCGACTCCCAGAGACTCGAGGGGGGGTGAACTCTGCATCTTCAACAGCTGCTGCTGCTGCAGAGTCTCTTCCAATAGGACCGCGTTTGTTTTGCATCTCCTTCGAAGGACGGAGCACAAGGAGGTTGAGTGACTTGCTCAGGGTCTCACACACGCACAGAGCCAGTGGGTGAGCCAGGATTTGAACCTCCTGGTGTCCAGACCCCTTTCTGTAACGGCTGGACCCACACAGCCTGCTCGTGGTTCTCCCGTCTGCCTGTGGTCAGCTGTTCTTCAGTATGTGTTCAGAGTCTTTGACATGCACGCGGCATGCTGGGCACCAGCAGAATTGACTCCCCAAGTCCTTTGAAGGAGTCGGGATTGATATGTTACAGGTGCGATGGTAATTGTTGACATTTGTTCATGTTTTTCTGTGTGTGTGTGTGTGCGTTCACGCCCCTGCAGGTATCTCAACGACCTGTACGTTTTGGAGCTGCGCGCGGGCTCCAGCGTGGTCGGCTGGGACGTGCCCATCACGTACGGGGTCCTGCCCCCCCCGCGGGAGAGCCACACCGCCGTGGTCTACACGGAGAAGGACAGCAGGAAGTCCCGCCTCGTCATCTACGGGGGCATGAGCGGCTGCCGGCTCGGGGACCTCTGGACCCTCGACATCGGTGAGGAGGCCCTCCGGCTCTCTCTCTATCTGATGTCTGTTGTTAATTAGCTCCCATGTTGCTGCTGCTATCCTGTATTCTGCTCTTTCCACTGTATTTAATGCACTATTTCATGTATTATGCTGCTATCCTGTATTCTGCTCTTTCCACTGTATTTAATGTATTATGCATTGTTTTTTTTTTACTGTATATCATGTATGATGCGTTTTTTGAAGTATTATGGATTTTCTTGTTACTGCATCTTGTGAAGCGCTTTGTGACGGTGCTCCCGCTGTGAAAGGCGCTATATAAAAATAAAGACTGATCGATTGATATAATATAGATATGAATTAACAGTGTTGCACTGCAGGCCATTCAACAAAAGCATTCTTCAGCGTTTTATGTCCTTCTTTTCAGTTAGGTTTCTTTAAAAAAATGCAATCAAGAAACTATTTTAAATTAATATTTTGCGAGCGCCAGAAATCTGTTCTTTGCACAGGCAAGAAACTGGGTGTACGCACATATATATATATATATATATTACACACTGCTAAGTCTCTCTGTCTCTCTCTCTCTCTCTCTCTCTCTCCAGACACCCTGACGTGGAGCAAGCCCACCCTGAGTGGCACGGCCCCCCTTCCCCGAAGCTTACACTCCACCACCACCATCGGAAACAAGTAGGTACCGCCCCACAAACAAGCTGGCTGTGCCAACTTCCATCTCCATGCCTCGAGCCTGCCCTGGACTAGGGGGAGCCCCCTTTCTCTTAGGGGGGTGAGGGAGGGAGGGAGCAGTTTAGTCTCCGTGCCTCAAGCCTGCCCTGGACTGGAGGGAGCCCCCTTTCTCTTAGGGGGGTGAGGGAGGGCGGGAGCAGTTCAGTCTCCGTGCCTCAAGCCTGCCCTGGACTGGAGGGAGCCCCCTTTCTCTTAGGGGGGTGAGGGAGGGAGGGAGCAGTTTAGTCTCCGTGTCTCAAGCCTGCCCTGGACTGGAGGGAGCCCCCTTTCTCTCAGGGGGGTTCAGTAAAGTGTTCAGTAACTCTCTCTCTCTCTCTGCAGGATGCATGTGTTTGGTGGCTGGGTTCCTCTTGTTATGGATGATGTGAAGGTAGCGACTCACGAGAAGGAGTGGAAATGCACCAACAGCCTGGCCTGTCTCAATCTGGGTAGGCTGAGCGCGCGGGAACGAGGAGCTGCTGAGCAGGGGGGGGGCTCATTCACTATTTTTGTGTGGAGGGGGGGCCCAGGTTGCTAAATGTGAATGTAGTTTTGTAGCTGAAAATTTGTACCATTTTACTTAACTGACCTCTGTGTCTCTCTCTCTCTCTCTCTCTCTCTCTTTGTTTTTCTCTGACTCTCTCCCCCCTCCTGTCTTTATCTCACTGTCTTTCTCTCTATCCCCCTCTTTATTTCTTTCTTTCTCTCCCCCTCCTGTCTATCTGTTTTTCTGTCTATCCCCCTCTTCTTTTTTTTTCCCTTCTCTCTCCTCCCTCCTGTCTTTATCTGTCTGTCTCTTTCTCTCTATCCCCCTCTGTCTTTCTTTCTCTCTTCCCCTCTCTCTCAGACTCGATGACGTGGGAGCCCATTCAGATGGACACCCTGGAGGATAACGTCCCGCGCGCGCGGGCGGGTCACTGCTCTGTGTCCATCAACTCGCGCCTCTACGTGTGGAGCGGCCGGGACGGCTACCGCAAGGCCTGGAACAATCAGGTGTGCTGCAAGGACCTGTGGTACCTGGAGACAGGTGAGAGAATTTATATATAAACACACGCACACACACACACACACACACACACACACACACACACCGTGCTCTACACACACGCGCACACACACCGTGCTCTACACACACGCGCACACACACCGTGCTCTACACACACGCGCACACACACAGTGCTCTACACACGCGCACACACACAGTGCTCTACACACGCGCGCACACACACAGTGCTCTACACACGCGCACACACACAGTGCTCTACACACGCGCGCACACACACAGTGCTCTACACACGCGCGCACACACACAGTGCTCTACACACGCGCGCACACACACAGTGCTCTACACACGCGCGCACACACACAGTGCTCTACACACGCGCGCACACACACAGTGCTCTACACACGCGCACACACACACAGTGCTCTACACACGCGCACACACACAGTGCTCTACACACGCGCGCACACACACAGTGCTCTACACACGCGCACACACACAGTGCTCTACACACGCGCGCACACACACAGTGCTCTACACACGCGCGCACACACACAGTGCTCTACACACGCGCACACACACAGTGCTCTACACACGCGCACACACACCGTGCTCTACACACGCGCACACACACCGTGCTCTACACACGCGCACACACACCGTGCTCTACACACGCACACACACACCGTGCTCTACACACGCGCGCACACACCGTGCTCTACACACGCGCGCACACACCGTGCTCTACACACGCGCGCACACACCGTGCTCTACACACGCGCGCACACACACACACACACAATATAAACCACAAACCGAGTCTGCAGCTGTGGCTGGAAAGCTTTAGGGGCGAGACACACAAAAAAAAAACACTGTGAACATAATGTAGATATTTTATTTAACATCCTGTCGTCATCAAAGAAACTACAAAACGATATCATAAAAACAAAAAGCGATTTAAGGAAGCCTCCACAGTAGTAGAATTGATAGCGGCTCCACTGAGGAGCATTGAAAACTCTACTGAATTCTGTCAGAACTAGGGAGTGAAGAGTCTGTAAAACCTCTGCTAACCCCCCCCCCCCTGCACAGAGAAGCCGCCCGCGCCCTCCAGAGTGCAGCTGGTCCGAGCCAACACGAACTCCCTGGAGGTGAGCTGGGGGGCGGTGCCCACGGCGGACAGCTACCTACTGCAGCTGCAGAAATACGACATCCCTGCAGCCACTGCGGCCAGCTGCCCTGTGCTGAACCCCGCGCCCTCGCTGCCCGTCAGCCAGCCCAGGAACCCCGCCCCCGTGGCCCCTGCCCCTCCCTTGGGGGGGGGCAGGGGGGTACTCCCCCACCCCCTCCTCGCTGCCGGTGCCTGGGAGCCCGCTGGGGGTCGCCGCCACCGCCCGTGGACCAGGTCAGGGATCGGAGACAGACTGAGAGATTTCTCTCTCTTTCTGTCTGTTTCTGTGTGTCTTTCTCTGTCTGTGCCTGTGTTGCTGTTTCCCTGTGTCTCTCTCTTGCTGTCTCTTTCTGTCAGTGTCTTTTGAAAACTATATTTAGTCGAATTGTTTCTTTGATTCTCAACTCCTTTGCACACAACATGATACTAAATTATTGCAAATGTCGAAAGCAAAGATGAGTACACTAAACTACTATTAGATTGTTTATTAGAAATTGTTTGTCATTTATTTTAATTTAAAATGATAGTTTGTGTTACACACACCCACGCCTCCTCTCTGCTCTTTTCTGTCTGACCTGTGCATGCTGTTGTCATTCCCCAGCCATCCTCAAGGTGGCAGCGCCTCAGTCCAGTGGCACCTCCATTGTCACTGTGAGGCACGCAAGCCAGGCCGGCAAGTCTCCTGTCACTGTGACCTCACTTCCTGCCGGTGTGCGGATGGTCATGCCCACGCAGAGTGGCCAGGTAAGTGCAGAGTAGTCTTTGTGTCTTGTGTATATATAAATAATATTGTATTGATCTCTACTGACACCCGCATACAATAGAGAATCATAGGGATGGGAACGAGGCTCCCGCTGCACAGCGGTGTGATCCAGTCCTGCTTTCACTAGGAGTTTAATAATCAGACACACCTGAGCGTGTTAGCTAGACACACTGGGGGCTGATCAATCTGCTAGTGAAACCTGGACTGTCTGCTTGTTAATTAGTCAAAGGTTAAGTTAATCCATTCATTCATTCACTGCTGTGTTTGTTCCCACCCCCCTCAGCCAATGGGAAGCAGCCCCCAGATGAGTGGGATGGCCGCATTGGCTGCTGCAGCCGCCGCCACCCAGAAGATCCCGCCCTCGGCCACGCCCACCATGCTGAATGTTCCGGCCGGAGCCACGATCGTCAAGACGATGGCCCTGACCTCCGGCTCTCCCGCGCTCAAGGTGGCCGCCCCAATCATGGTAACCCTCTCTGAATTCAGGGATGAGCATTCCCACCCAAGACCTTCCTCCGCTCACGTGGGCTCTCCCGAGTGGCGCGTCCGGTAAAGGCGCACCGCGTGGAGGGCAGGGTGTGCCCTGTAGCCTGGAGGACGCCGGTTCGAGTCTCAGTGTTGATTTTTAACGTGATAAATAACGTTCGTATTGTTTTTTAAATTGCATGGCAGTCCTTACATTCTAGGGGTGCAAAATGTTTGTCCGTAGCTGTAATCGTTCACACACTGATACTGTCGCCTGTATATTTTTAAAATATTTGTTGACCCCAGCTGTACTTTCTGTCTCTGTCTCTTCTCTTTCTCTCCTATCTCTCCCCCCTCTCTCTCCTCTCTCTCTGTCTCTCTCTGTCCCTCTCTCCCTCCCCCTCTCAGGTCAGTAACCCCGCCACGCGCATGCTGAAGACGGCAGCCGCTCAGGTGGGCACCTCCGCCACGTCCACGGGCAGCACTCCCACGCGACCCATCATCACCGTGCACAAGTCTGGCACCGTTACCGTGGCGCAGCAGACGCAGGTCGTCACCACCATGGTGGGAGGAGTCACCAAAAGCATCACGCTGGTGAAGAGCCCCATCACCATGCCTGGGGGCACCACGCTGGTGAGTCCCCGCGGGCACCGCACGCCGCTCTCCACCGCCAGCCCGACAGGGTGATTTTTGTTTTCTGTGTTTGGAAGACGCCTTTATCCCGGGCGACTCACGCAGGTGTTACAGGGCAGAGAGAGTTACAATGCAAGCTTCATATTTAAATAGTGTTGTTTACAGCAAGGGCAGATAATAACAGTGCTTGAATACAGTATGAACTAGGATGCCGTGTATAATAACGCTGCTAGAATCCAATATGAACTAGGATGCCGTGTATAATAATAACACTGCTAGAATACAATATGAACTAGGTTGCAGTGTATAATAATAACACTGCTAGAATACAATATGAACTAGGATGCCGTGTATAATAATAACACTGCTAGAATCCAATATGAACTGGGATGCGTGTATAATAATAACACTGCTAGAATACAATATGAACTAGGATGCCGTGTATAATAATAACACTGCTAGAATACAATATGAACTAGGATGCCGTGTATAATAATAACACTGCTGGAATACAATATGAACTAGGATGCCGTGTATAATAATGACGCTGCTAGAATCCAATATGAACTAGGATGCAACAAGTTAGGATCACAGTGAGTTATATCAGTGATGACATGACAGTAGTGCAAGGAGGTGGCATCAGAACTTTAACAAAATTGAAGTAAATAAACATATATATATAATTTATTTTTTCTCTTGTCTCTTAGATCTCCAATTTGGGTAAAATGATGTCACACACGAGCCAAGCAGCGTCAAACTCCCTCGCTCAGCTCATACAGGTGGGGGTCAAACGGGGGGGGGCATAAAACCCAGAACGCAAATAAACACACCATTTGGAAAAATAAATAAATACATTTAAACAAGAATTTCTGTACAGCATGTGTCATGTATAGAAATCAGACTCCCGCTGCACAGCAGTGTGATCCAGTCCTGCTTTCACTAGGAGTTTAATAATCAGACTCCCGCTGCACAGCAGTGTGATCCAGTCCTGCTTTCACTAGGAGTTTAATAATCAGACTCCCGCTGCACAGCAGTGTGATCCAGTCCTGCTTTCACTAGGAGTTTAATAATCAGACTCCCGCTGCACAGCAGTGTGATCCAGTCCTGCTTTCACTAGGAGTTTAATAATCAGACTCCCGCTGCACAGCGGTGTGATCCAGTCCTGCTTTCACTAGGAGTTTAATAATCAGACTCCCGCTGCACAGCAGTGTGATCCAGTCCTGCTTTCACTAGGAGTTTAATAATCAGACTCCCGCTGCACAGCGGTGTGATCCAGTCCTGCTTTCACTAGGAGTTTAATAATCAGACTCCCGCTGCACAGCAGTGTGATCCAGTCCTGCTTTCACTAGGAGTTTAATAATCAGACTCCCGCTGCACAGCGGTGTGATCCAGTCCTGCTTTCACTAGGAGTTTAATAATCAGACTCCCGCTGCACAGCAGTGTGATCCAGTCCTGCTTTCACTAGGAGTTTAATAATCAGACTCCCGCTGCACAGCAGTGTGATCCAGTCCTGCTTTCACTAGGAGTTTAATAAGACGACACACCTGAGCTTGTTAGCTAGACACGCTGGGGGCTGATCAAGCTGCTAGTGAAACCTGGAGTGGATCACACTGCTGTGGAACAGGAGTCTGATTCCCGTCCCTGCGGTGTTGTATTTTCAATGCAATCATTTCTTTCTTTCCCAGGCTAAAGGGCAGCTGCCAGCCGGCACCATTCTAAAGCTGGTCACCTCTGCCGACGGCAAACCGGCCACCATTATCACCACGTCGCAGGCCGGCGTCACGGGCAACAAGCCCACCATCCTGAGCATCGGCAGCATGTCCCCGACCGCGGCCAGCAAACCTGTCACCACCACCATCATCAAGACCATCCCCATGTCTGCCATCATGACTCAGCCTGGGGTCACCGGTGAGCCCCTCCACCTGTTCACTCTGCATTATTAGTAATAATAATAATGATAATAATAATAATAATGATGAGGTTTCTCTCTCCCTTCCTCCAGGAGTCACCAGTGGCCAGGGCATGAAGTCCCCCATCACCATCATCACCACCAAGATGATGACGTCCGGTACCGGATCCCCAGCCAAATTCATCACCACCATGCCCAAACTGAGCAGCGGGCCGGGCCAGCAGGGGCTCACGCAGGTCAGCGCCGACCCGGCACCCAGTGCTTACTGCAGCAACCCGTTCCTGTTAATAACGCTTTCATCCAGAGCGACTTGACTAGGGGGGATAGAGAACGCTGCATCTTCATCAGCTGCTGCAGAGTCTCTTCCAATAGGACCGCGTTTGTTTTGAGTCTGGTCCGAAGGACGGAGCACAAGGAGGTTCAGAGGCTTGCTCAGGGTCCCACGCACGCACACAGTGAGTCAGGGGCTGCTGCAGTCGCTTCCAATAGGACCTTGTTTGTTTGACGTCTCGTCCGAAGGACGGAGCACAAGGAGGTGAAGTGACTCGCTCAGAGTCTCACGCACGCACGCACACAGCGAGTCAGTGGCTGAGCCGGGATTTGAACCTCCTGGTATCAAGACCCCCTTTCTCTAACCACCGGACCCCCGAGCCTCATAATAATAGCAGTGATAATAATAGTAATTATTGTGTGTGTTACTTGTGCTGTGGTACATTCAGCCTAAAATCGACAGAAAGAGACGCACGTTTTAAAAATAACTTGAATCATATGAAAGAAAACTACAGTAGTTTTAGCTAGTCCGGTGTGCTGTTAGAACAGCAGATGCTGGTGCTCCTAATAGCACTTAACGATAGTCTTCTGTTTGTAACGGTGCCACTCTGCTGCTGATAAAGACGATCGTGTCGGCTTGTGTAGTTCAACGTGTCAGCGTAATATTATTCAGCAGGTTCATTCTCGACTTCACGATATGAGTTGTGTAGCTGTGTTTCAAGAGAACTTGATTACAACGCTTGGAAACAAAAGTCATTTTGTGGAATATAACCCCGAATCTCTCTCTCTCCCCTCCCGTCCTGCCCCGCAGGTGGTTTTGAAGGGAGCCCCTGGGCAACCCGGCACGTACCTGCGCACCGTCCCGATGGGAGGGGTGAGGCTGGTCACCCCCGTCACCATGTCTTCAGTCAAGCCCAACGTCACCACACTGGTGGTTAAAGGAACCACAGGTAGGTGGGGTGAAGGGTTGGGGGGTGGGGGTGAAGTTCACTAATGTAGTTTAGGATTTAAATGTTAAATCATGCATGAAAAATAATGGGTTAATAATAGACTGGGTGCAGCAGCAGCAGGGCTAGTGTGAGTTTCTAACCCTGCTCAAACTCCTGGCTCCTGATCATTGCAATATTAATAATACTAGACTTCATTGAGGGGAGCTCTGAACCCCAGGACTGGGAGCAGCAGCAGCAGCAGCAGGGCTAGTGTGAGTTTCTAACCCTGCTCAAACTCCTGCCTCCTGATCATTGCAATAATAATAATACTAGACTTCATTGAGGGGAGCTCTGAACCCCAGGACTGGGAGCAGCAGCAGCAGGGCTAGTGTGAGTTTCTAACCCTGCTCAAACTCCTGGCTCCTGATCATTGCAATATTAATAATACTAGACTTCATTGAGGGGAGCTCTGAACCCCAGGCCTGGGTGCAGCAGCAGGGCTAGTGTGAGTGTCTAACCCTGCTACATGTCTGCTAGTAAAACCCCACGTTTTTTTTTTTTTAACATTGAACGATTCCATTTGAAATAGTTTTAAAAGCTGGGAAAAAGGTAGTGATGGAAAAACGGCTTTCAGTGAAATAAGGAATTGGTCATTTTTAAAAAGGAGAGTTGATTTAATACGCAAGTAGCTTCTTTTTAAGAAGAAATCATCAAACAAACGACTGACTTCTTTAAGAAGCTGTAACGCTAGTAGGGAAGCTAGGGAGTGAATTTATGGAGTGAAGCTAGGGAGTGTTCTCATAGCTAGTGGGAGCGGTAGGCGCTGAACGCTGACCCTGTTTCCCCTCCCCAGGAGTGACGAACCTCTGCACTGTCACTGGTACCATGTCCACCAGCCTGGCGGGGGGCAGCGTGGCCAGCGCCAACGCCTCCCTGGCCACGCCCATCACCACGCTGGGCACCATCGCCACGCTGTCCAGCCAGGTCATCAACCCGGCAGCCCTCACCGTGTCCACGGCGCAGACCAGCCTGACCACGGCCGGCAGCCTGTCCACGCCCAGCATCACCATGCAGGTAACTGGAGAAGAGATCGGACTGGGAACAAGTGTGTGTGTGTGTCACACACGGCTTTTATTCTGTGACCTACAACTGATTTTTAATACAGCTGTGGCCATAAGTTTTATAGCGGAATTAAAAATGATATGTGTTATATAAGTTTAGATCCTTTTATTTATCATGTAATCCAGGAAGCTAGCGTGACCTCGCCCAAGTCTACTGGAAGCCACAACAGCAGCGTTTCACATTAAGATTTCGAAACGTCTTGTTTTTCATTTGTTTTGTTATATGGGGAATGTCCACCTCCTCTTAATTATTATTCGAATGTTTATAGATATTTTTTTATTTTCTTTGTGTGTTTTTTGTTTTTGTTTTCTGCAGCAGCCGGTGAACCAGGCCACCCAGGTGACTCTCATCACGACCCCCAGCGGCGTGGAGGCGCAGCCCATCCAGGACCTCCCCGTCTCCATCCTGGCCTCTCCCACCTCCGAGCAGCCCGCCATCGCCGGGGACCAGCCCGGCACAGTCACCCTGGTGTGCTCCAACCCGCCCTGCGAGACCCACGAGACCGGAACCACCAACACAGCCACCACTGCCTCCTCGAACATGGGGGTCCAGAGAGTGTGCTCCAACCCGCCCTGCGAGACCCACGAGACCGGAACCACCAACACAGGAACCACCAACACAGCCACCACTGCCTCCTCGAACATGGGGGTCCAGAGAGTGTGCTCCAACCCGCCCTGCGAGACCCACGAGACCGGAACCACCAACACAGCCACCACTGCCTCCTCGAACATGGGGGTCCAGAGAGTGTGCTCCAACCCGCCCTGCGAGACCCACGAGACCGGAACCACCAACACAGCCACCACTGCCTCCTCGAACATGGGGGTCCAGAGAGTGTGCTCCAACCCGCCCTGCGAGACCCACGGGACCGGAACCACCAACACAGCCACCACTGCCTCCTCGAACATGGGGGTCCAGAGAGTGTGCTCCAACCCGCCCTGCGAGACCCACGAGACCGGAACCACCAGCACAGCCACCACTGCCTCCTCGAACATGGGGGTCCAGAGAGTGTGCTCCAACCCGCCCTGCGAGACCCACGAGACCGGAACCACCAGCACAGCCACCACTGCCTCCTCGAACATGGGGGTCCAGAGAGTGTGCTCCAACCCGCCCTGCGAGACCCACGGGACCGGAACCACCAACACAGCCACCACTGCCTCCTCGAACATGAGGGTCCAGAGAGTGTGCTCCAACCCGCCCTGCGAGACCCACGAGACCGGAACCACCAGCACAGCCACCACTGCCTCCTCGAACATGGGGGTCCAGAGAGTGTGCTCCAACCCGCCCTGCGAGACCCACGAGACCGGAACCACCAGCACAGCCACCACTGCCTCCTCTAACATGGGGGTCCAGAGAGTGTGCTCCAACCCGCCCTGCGAGACCCACGAGACCGGAACCACCAGCACAGCCACCACTGCCTCCTCTAACATGGGGGTCCAGAGAGTGTGCTCCAACCCGCCCTGCGAGACCCACGAGACCGGAACCACCAGCACAACCACCACTGCCACGTCCAACATGGGGGACCAAGGAGGTAAGGGTTCTGTTGCATTGCAGTTTTGTTTTGGGGGGTTGTGTGTGTGTGTGTGTGTCTCTGTACTGTGTGGTTGTCTCGTTTTTCATTCAGACCCTGCTCGCTTGTCTCTCTCCTGCAGCCCAGCAGTCAGATGAAGCTGCCCAGGAGGAGGCAGTAACCACGGCGGCGGCAGCAGAAGCCACGCCCCTTCCTGCCCCTTTCACAGCATCCACGGCGACGCCCCCTCCTGCCAGCACCACCATGCAGACCCGCGCAGTCACCTTGGTTACACAGTCCACGCCCACACCTGGGCCAGCTGTACCAGTGAGTAAAACTACAAAATTAACTTCACTGAAGGCTCAGCTGCCCCTGAACAGCACCGATCCAAACCCTCCCTTATTATCAAACCCTCTCCTCTTAGCTGATCTTCATGTATATTTATTGATTGATTTGTTTCCTCCCAGTCGATTTCCTCCATCACCGAAGGAGGGTCAGCCTCTCCTGACGACTCGGGCCAGGCAGACTGCAGCCAGCCCTCCCCTTGCCCCGACGCTCAAGGACCACAGCCGGAGGACCTGCCCGAAACAGAGCTGCCAGGGGACTCAGAGCCCATGCAGACGGAGCCCGCGGAGCCCGAGCTCATGGAGAGCGGGGCAGAAGGGGAGCTGGCGCAGGAGCTGCAAGCTGGGATGGATGCCAGCGAGGTGGGGGTGGCCAAAAAAGCTTACACTGGCATTATTGTTTAATATCCCCAGTCCTTTTGGCTTAGGGTCGCAGTGTAATATTAATGTCACCAGTCCTTGTTTCCCAGCCCGCTCTGCAGTGCCAGGAAGGCGCAGGAGACGCGGGGTCGCTGTCCGCGGGCGAGGGGGTGGATCCGCTGTCTCTCCCCCAGGAGCTGATGTCGGACGGCCAGGCCACGGGAGGGGCCACGCTGATGGTGACGGGGCTCACCCCAGAGGAGCTGGCCGCCGCGGAGGCAACAGCGCAGGCAGCAGCCACAGAAGAGGCCCAGGCTCTGGCGATCCAGGCAGTGCTGCAGGCCGCACAGCAGGCAGTGATGAGTGAGTGACGGATTATTATTATTATTATTATGAATGAGTCATTTAGCAAACTGGCGGGGGGTAAATTGCTAAATGGGGGGGGGGGGGGGGGGGGGGGGGGGGGGGGGGGGGGGGGGGGGGGGGACACTCTGCATCATCAACAACTGCTATTAAAACTGCAGCAAAGTGTAGAGAAGCACAGTGGAAGCATGGTAACACATTGGTAGAAATACTAACATATCAATAAATTAAACGGCATGCGTTTCCACTGGAACTCTATTCTCAGTGTCTTTTTCGTTTTCAAATTCTTTTTTACAAAGCCTCCTCCTCTTCCTTCTGCTCCGCAGGGCAGGGCGGGCAGCACACCCCCGTCTCCACCACCATTCCCATCGTCCTGACCCAACAGGAGCTGGCCGCTCTGGTGCAGCAGCAGCACCAGCTGCAGGAGGCGCAGGCAGCCGCTCAGCAGAGCTTGTCCCAGGCAGCCCTGCCCACAGAGGGTCTGGCACCAGCAGACAGCCTGAACGACCCGGCCAGCGAGAGCAACGGGCACAGCGAGCTCGCCGGGGCTGTGGCGGGAGTGCTGCCAGCGGGGGCGCCAGCGGCCAGCGAGAGTGAGTGGAGAGGGGGAGAGTGGGGGGAGAGAGGGGGTTGGTTTTGTAAATGTTAATGTAGAATTGGTGACTCCATAATGGGGTTTAATCATGATCCTTTTAATATTAGCCAGGCTTCATTTGAGCTCAGCAGTATGACTATCTAAATACTGTGTGTATAATAGAGGTATGTATATATATATAAAATATCATTTTTCGTTTTAGATGTATCTTTTATTTTTAATTATTTTTATTTTTTTGTTTTTCTGCATCGTGTCATTGTCGTCGTCGTCCCCCAGGTCTGGCCCCCTCCAGCTCCTTCTGTCCTCCTGTGGCCAGCCCAGCCACGATGCAGGCAGCCACTGCCCTTGCAGAGGAGGCCAATGGGATTGAGTCTGCAGCCGGGGTAAGGGGGGGGGGGGGGGGGGCAGTAGAATTTTTATATTTATTGTGGTAGTTGTCGTAATGTTGTAGTAACATTGCAGTATCACTGTAGTGGGCAGTTTTGCTCTAGTAATATTCCAACACAGTTGAGGTGGTACTAGTAAGGTTGCAGTATTGCTGTTAGTTTTATTTTAGCATTGCAGGGATGGGAATAAGACTCCCGCTGCACAGCGGTGTGATCCAGTCCTGCTTTCACTAGGAGTTTAATAATCACACTCCCGCTGCACAGCGGTGTGATCCAGTCCTGCTTTCACTAGGAGTTTAATAATCAGACTCCCGCTGCACAGCGGTGTGATCCAGTCCTGCTTTCACTAGGAGTTTAATAATCAGACACACCTGAGCTTGTTAGCTAGACACACTGGGGGCTGATCAAGCTGCTAGTAAAATCTACTAGTGCAGCAGGAGTCTGATTCCCGTCCCTGTGTTCCTATGTAAAGCCCAGTGGTGTGTGTTGTGGTTCCAGGTGTAATAAACAGGTTTCTGTTCCCTGTGTAGAAGCAGGCTCCGCCCCCCGCCCCCCCCAGGCCCCCTGTGAAGAAGGACAACCAGTGGTACGACGTGGGGGTCATCAAGACCACCAACATGGTGGTGACTCACTTCTACCTGCCATCGGATGACACGCCGACCGGAGACGTGAGTGACGCTGGCACACACGCTGTTACACACGCACACACTGGCACACACACTGTCACATGCGCACGCACGCACACACACTGGCACACAGACACACTGACTGTGGGCTGATGTAAGAAGCCAACATTGTGTTTTTGTTAAACGTGTTTTAAAACAAAAACAATTTTCCCCCCCCCCCCCCCCCCCCCTACCTGACTGCCCATCCCGGATTACAGCCAGCTGAAGAAGCTGGAGCTGCAGCCCGGCACGGCCTACAAGTTCCGCGTGGCCGGAGTGAACGCCTGTGGTCGCGGCTCCTTCAGCGAGATCTCCGCCTTCAAGACCTGCCTGCCGGGGTTCCCAGGGGCCCCCTGCGCCATCAAGATCAGCAAGGTGGGTGTGACTGAGGAGGCTAAACTCTGCATCATCAACAACTGCTGCCTCCAGAGTCTCTTCCGATAGGACCTCGTTTGTCTCGCCCGAAGGACGGAGCACAAGGAGGTCGTCTTCTGAAGGAGGACCTCGGGGTCTCTCAACAGAGAAGGGGACACGGAGTGAGTCGATGGCTGAGCTGGGATTTGAACCTCCTGTTATCCAGACCCAGCAGGATTAATAGTATATCCCTCCCCCCACCTCTCCCCCTCTCTCTCAGAGCCTGGACGGAGCTCACCTGACCTGGGAGCCCCCCTCCGTCACCTCTGGGAAGATCATAGAGTACTCTGTGTACCTGGCGATCCAGAGCAGCCAGGCAGGGGAGCCCAAGGCCTCGTCCCCGGCCCAGCTGGCCTTCATGCGGGTGTACTGCGGGCCCAGCCCCTCCTGCCTGGTGCAGACCTCCAGCCTGTCCAACGCACACATCGACTACACCACCAAGCCGGCCATCATCTTCCGCATCGCCGCCCGCAACGAGAAGGGCTACGGGCCGGCCACGCAGGTGCGGTGGCTGCAAGGTACGCCAGGAGAGACGCGCACGCTGCCACCTCGCACACTCCTCTCGCTTTCACTCGCACTCTCACACTCCCTTCTGTCCCTCACACTCCCCCTCTCACATTCTCCCCTCTCTCACACTCCCTTTTCTGCCTCCCTCTCTATCTCTCTCTCAGGTTTGAGACCCTACATTGTTTGTTGTCTTGTTTTGCAGAGTCCAGTAAAGATGGCACAGCTACCAAACCAGCTGTGAAGAGACCGGTCTCTTCATCCCCTGAAGTGTGAGTAAAACCAGAGAGAGAAGGGGGGGGGGGGGCGGGGCAGAGAGAGAGAGAGAGAGAGAGTGTCCTGATCTGAGACAAGACCAGTAAAACCTGACAAACTCCCCTCCATCGTGCATGCATGTGCAAATAAACATTTTTATACGTGTGTGTGTTTCTTGGTATAGGTTTGTTTTCTGTAACCCTTTTTGTTTTTGATGACGTGTTTATTTTGCGATTGCTTCGGCGCTAGTCGAATTGAGAGAGAAGCGCGCAGTCATTTGCGTATTTTTATTTATTTTTTAGTGCTGGCTGGTAAATTTTTATAATGTTGATCATTCTTTATTTCTTTACTTCCAGGAAACCCTGTGGTCCAAAGAAGTCAAAATCTGACGGCCAGTAAACCCCTGAGTCTCGACTTCATTACCCCAAATCCCCCCCCAGTGGGATCACCTTGAAAAGAGGAGGGGAGGGGGTGGGGGAGCGGAGAGAGAGACATTTTACAGCTTCATTTTGTATTGCTGTTGGTTATTATTGCAATGCAGATGATGACGTCGTTGTTGTTTTTGTGTGTGAGAGCGGGAGAGAGAACACAGCACATATATATCTATATATATATATATATATATATATATAAATTTTTACCATGGTGTGTTTTGGTCAATTTTGAAAAACGAGGACACAAAAATCGAAAGATAATAAAAAGTGTCTTTATCAGTGATCCCTCGGTGTCCGTGTTCTCTGTATAAATGTTTTTCGTTCGACGAAGCGATAACAAAGAAAGCTACTGCAGTAACAGTAGTGTGTGTCAGATTGTAATACGATGATATATTATATATATATTATATGGTTTGTTTTTTGGTAATTTTGACGAGGACAAAAATGTAGTCACTTCTAGGTGTGTGTTTTTGTACAAAGCTGCCTCTGTGTGTGTCATTGTCATTAAATAGTGCAACAGTGCATTTCTATTATTTTTCACTTCATAATTCCACCTTCTCCTCGTAACAAACAGAAAATAATTAAGTTTCAAATATCCACAGGCGAAGGCGGACGCCCCCAGAGTCCTGTCTGCCGCTGTGTTTGCGAATCTAGTTTCAGAAAAGACATGCGATTTTTAATAAGTTAAGAAATACAGTTTGAAAAAGCACTTGCTGTTTTGTTTTGAGTAAATAATTCAGATCGGACGAATGGAAAGGAGAGAATTGCGATCGTCTCTCTCTCTCTCTCTCTCTCCGCAAACACAGCGGTCTCTCTGGGAAATTAGCGAGGAGGAGGAGGAGGAGGAAGGCTACGTGCTTTCGATGAAATATATATATATATAAAAGCTAAATTCACAAGTGTTTAGCGAAGTTATCTTTTTAAAGGAGTCTCATCCAAGCTTATTGAGCGCTTTCTTGTATTTTGTGTCGGGTAAGGTTTTTGTTGAAAATTTTCCTCAGGGTAGGTTCGAATCGTAGAAAGACATTAAAAACAGACCATCCAAAAACATTACAACCCCCCCCCCCCAACGACAAAAAAGGGATTGGCGTTTGCCAGCCGAAATCTTGAAACTCAAGTGTAACATGTTTTTTTTAAAAAAACAAAACAAAACGTCGCTAGGACTGGAAAATTTGAAAAATACAAAACTTTTATAATTACTATAACTAATATAGTTATATATATATTATTATTATATAGATATATGGACATTTGCTTGTTTGGTCTACATTTTTACATGTTTGTCATTTCTTGATTGTCTCTTTTTGCGTCTTGACATAAAAAAAAAAAAAAAGATTTTTCTTTTTATATGATCTTTGTGTTGTTTTTATCTAGATTCTCAACAAAGAGTTAACCTACTTAGTCGGGTTTAACCTGCCCATAAAACACAAACACGTGCTTCACTAATAAACCTAATTATTATTAGTCATGCAGACGCTTTTGTCCAAAGCGACTCGCAGAGACTAGGAGGGTGAACTCTGCATCATCAACAGCTGCTGCTGCAGAGTCCCTTCCAATAGGACCGCGTTTGTTTTGCGTCTCGCCCGAAGGACGGAGCACAAGGAGGTGAAGTGACTCGCTCAGGGTCTCACACAGTGAGTCAGTGGCTGCTGCAGAGTCACTTCCAATAGGACCTCGTTTTTTTCCAATAGGACCGCGTCTGTTTTGCGTCTCGTCCGAAGGAAAAGTACCTCAACCGTGCTGTGATGGTTATTCGAATCTACTTTCTGTTTTAGATCTTGGAGCCAGTCGCTGGCTGGATCGTTAATTGTGAATGAACTGAAGAGAGATCGAACGTGTTTTAATTTTATTATTTATATATAATCTCCATGCATGCATGTGTACGATTTCTCCACTCAGACCAGGTCCTGGAGGGGCAGGCAGGTTTAACGGGTAAGTTGAGCTGCTTCAGGGGCTGGAAGGAGGTTGAATTGGTGCAATGAAATCATTTTATTATTATTTTTTTTTTTAATAGCCCCATGCAGAGGCGCGTATCTGTTTTAGAAGCTGTGTGTGCGTCACCCCGTGGCGAAGTGTGCCAGCTGCTACTGTGAATAAGAAGTCTGTTCCCCTCTCTCTCGCTCTCCCCCCTCCTCACAGATAGGGGGTGATGTTTTGAAGCCGGTCACTCAGCAGGCGCACTGCTTGGCAGGTTTCTCCTCTGGCTCAATTTTGGAGGACAGTTGGAAACTCTCAAAGGCAGGTTCTGGGCTGTTGTCCTTGTGCTGTGAAGGGGGAGGGGGGGGGGAGAGACGAGGGGAGAAAATGAGTTCCAGTGGCACCCCTGTTGGAGCTGTGAGTAATTTATTATTATTACTGTTATTAATATTAACACGTTCTTGTGCAGGGAGCCCCTCGCTCATGAAACCTTTGGGAAGGCAGAACGTAAGCAAGTCAAACTTCCCATCTGTGCACAGATCTGGAGAAACATGCATCCAGCTGCCATGAAACCAGATGTCAGTGTGATTTAGCAGAAGACGCTGAGACTGTCGGAGCAGGTGCGTTTCGAAATGCTTCAGAAATGCATCCGGTTCCAATCCAGCAAGACTTTCTGAACTGAACAGTAGCAGTTTCCATTACACACTGCCTGTGTGTGTCTGTCTGTCAAAAGTTTTGCATCACCCTACAGAATGAACAAACTGCTTCATGAAAATCGAATGAAAGCCGCTGAACCCCGTGACGTTGTCACGCTGAATTACACACCAGCGCTTTGTGCGGATTTTGTCCTTTTCTTTCTGATACTTAATGATTTATAAAAAAAAAGAAAAAAGTGACTTGAACAATGTTTCCTAATAATCTAACATGAAAGTTTTCCGGCTTTCCTGTTGAAAAGGCAGGGGCCTGGGCCTGGTCCTGTTGAGCCACAGACTTCAGTTGCGTGGTTCGAACCGACTGTTCTCTTCAGCCGGTGATCATGTGAAGTTTGTGGCTTTCCAGGACTAGGGCTGCCCGCCCTGGTCAATTAGAGCACGCTGCTGCTACTCACATACTGCAGGGAGCGTCGCACCGCGCTCTGAAACGCTCTGTCGACGTTCACCGCCTCCTTAGCACTGCCTTCGAAATATTCTGCGTTATTCTCCCGGCACCAGTCCTGGGCCAGTCTGCCGGAGACCTGGAAACGCAGGAGAGTAGAGAGCGTCAGGGAGGGGGAGCACTGACAGGGTTACAGTTCACACCCTCTATCTCACACACACACACACACACTCCCTCTCACCTCTCGCTTGGGCAAGTCGCTCTTATTCCCGACCACTACGAACGGGAAGTGTCCGGGATCAGCTGGGTCGGCCTGGATCAGAAACTCTTTCTTCCACAGGTCCAGCGCCCGGAACGAAGCAGAGGACGTGACGTCGAAGAGCAGCAGACAGCAGTGAGCGCCGCGGTAGAGCGCCAGCCCCAGGGACTGGAACCGCTCTGTACCGGCCGTGTCCCAGATCTGAAACGCACAGAGCCGGGTTAGCTCTGCAGCTCCGAATTTGAGAAAGCTGGTGGCTCAGCGGTTAGAGAAAGGGGTCTGGATACCAGGAGGTTCAAATCCCGGCTCAGCCACTGTGTGTGCGAGACCCTGAGCGAGTCACTGAATCTCCTTGTGCTCCGTCCTTCGGACGAGACTCAAAACAAACGCGGTCCTATTGGAAGAGACTCTGCAGCAGCAGCAGCAGTTGTTGATGATGCAGAGTTCACCCCCCTGGTCTCTGCGAGTCTCTTTCGGATAACAGCCTCTGCTGTGTTTGGCGATACCATCGTTCCGTATCTTCTTTCAACGATGCAAGTCTGAGCATCGCTGCCCGGCAGAGACTCACCTGGAGAACGACGCTCTTCCCGTCCGCGGTGATCTCCTTAGTGAGGAAGTCCGCCCCGATGGTGGAGCGGTACAGGTTGGTGAAGCGGTGATTCACAAACTGGTTCATGAAGGACGATTTCCCCACCCTTTAAAAACAAGGTCCGAACAGTGACAGGGTGAAGGTCTGATCTCGCAGAATCTGAGATCTCGAAACTGTTTCTGTACGCTTCGTAATTATATTACATCCCCTAGCAACCCATAACCTCCCGCTGCTCCCAGTACTCCCAGTGCCTTGAAGGACTTACAAGAAAAGCACAGCCAAGTGTAGTAAAGCACAGAGAGGCGTGGTAAAGCACAGGGAAGCATTGTAAAGCACAGAGAAGCATTGTAAAGCACATAGAGGTCTGGTAAGCAATAGGGAAATTGTAAAGCAGAGAGGTCTGGTAAAGCATAGGGAAGCATTGTAAAGCACAGAGAGGTCTGGTAAAGCATAGGGAAGCATTGTAAAGCACAGAGAGGTCTGGTAAAGCATAGGGAAGCATTGTAAAGCACAGAGAGGCCTGGTAAAGCACAGAGAGGCATGGTAAAGCACAGAGAAGCATTGTAAAGCACAGAGAGGTCTGGTAAAGCATAGGGAAGCATTGTAAAGCACAGAGAGGTAAAGCATAGGAAGCATTGTAAAGCACAGAGAGGTCTGGTAAAGCATAGGGAAGCATTGTAAAGCACAGAGAGGTCATAGGGAAGCATTGTAAAGCACAGAGAGGTCTGGTAAAGCATAGGGAAGCATTGTAAAGCACAGAGAGGTCTGGTAAAGCATAGGGAAGCATTGTAAAGCACAGAGAGGTCTGGTAAAGCATAGGGAAGCATTGTAAAGCACAGAGAGGTCTGGTAAAGCATAGGGAAGCATTGTAAAGCACAGAGAGGTCTGGTAAAGCATAGGGAAGCATTGTAAAGCACAGAGAGGTCTGGTAAAGCATAGGGAAGCATTGTAAAGCACAGAGAGGTCTGGTAAAGCATAGGGAAGCATTGTAAAGCACAGAGAGGTGTGGTAAAGCATAGGGAAGCATTGTAAAGCACAGAGAGGTCTGGTAAAGAATAGGGAAGCATTGTAAAGCACAGAGAGGTGTGGTAAAGCATAGGGAAGCATTGTAAAGCACAGAGAGGTGTGGTACGGCACAGGGAAGCATGTCATGCAGTACCTCAGTCCTGCTCGGTGCCAGGCGGCGCTCTTCTTTCAGGTAAAGTTTACAAATCGAGAGAGGGCGTGGGTGAAACGTGGCGTTATGGCGTGACAAAAAACACACTTTTTGTGTTTTCTTTGAAGAACATAATCGAAATTACTCCTTGCGGCCCGTTCACCGCCTTCCCCGGAGGCTCACAAACGCTGCTTGTTCGTTATTTTTATTTTTTTTTAGGTATGACTCCGAGTAGTCGTACCTGCACAGGTGTACCCGGAAGCGCACAGGAACAATCATTCAATTATAAACAGTTCTGTAGTGTGTAAATCAAATCTCAATAATGTTATGTGCGTAAATATGTTCGTTATTTTACGTTTCAAAAGCACGCCTTACTGCGATGCGGGAATGGCCCGTGGAGTCCGCTATTTAAAAAATAAACAAATACATTTAAGTAAAATGCAAACAGTAAATTAAAACTTACCCAGAGTGTCCAAGTAAAATAACTTTGAGGTGAACCTTCTCCCAGGGCGACATGACTCCCAAGAAGAAGAAGAAGAAGAAGAAGCAACAGCAGCAAGCGGTCAATGCAGCCAGACTCCTCCTGTGAGTAAGGAAGAGAAAGGACAAAAAAAAAAAAAAAAAAACCGCAGAATTTCCCCTAAAGGTTTAAAAAAAAAAAAAAAAAATGTAAACAAAATGAAGCGCACTCAAATCAGAACCTCGCCGGACTTCATCGAAACCGAAATGTCCGTTTTATTAAATCATTTAAAATAGCAATTTGCACAGAGCGCAGTAAAGACGCATTTGGTTTGTGTGTGTATTTATAATTGTATGTATTTTGTATATGTTGTGTAATTGTATATAAGTGTGTGTGTGTGTGTGTATAATTGGGTATGAAGTTGTGTCGCTCGTTGTAAAGATGTGGAATAGCGCGTCTTGGAGAGGCTCTCCGCGGTGCGCACTGCGCGTATTTCACTCGGCTGTTTCGGGGTGCGCTTGCAGATCCCTGCCGGGCTTTTTGTTTTCAATGTCTGGTTTCTGAGAGAATGTATTTCCAAGTGTGAATCGCCGCTCTGTGAACAAAAAGGTGTGGGGGAGGCAGGCTGTTCTTGTAATGTTTGTTTTCTTTCTTTCTTTTTTTTGGGAAGTTTCCGGATCCAGTGTGAATTGCGAAACGCGTTTTAAACAGCCTGTCCATTTCTTTATCTGATGACGGGTAAAATGCCCAGGCGCAGACGCACAGCGATGGTTCTGTCTAATTATTTATTTACTCACTCAATCTATATAGATATAGATAGATATATAAATATATATATATATATAGAGAGAGAGAGAGTCGTTTTTAGCAGACGCTTTTATCCAACGCGAGATATGCATTATCATCTTCTGGTGCAGAGTCACTTCCAATAGGACCTCCCTAGACCTATTGTGCGTGTATATATATGTATATATATATATATATATATAGAGAGAGAGAGAGAGAGAGAGATTGTGCTGGAAATTGTTTGCAGATTTATTTTCAATGCTGCGTTTATTGCCAGTGTCGTGATCGCTCTCTAGTGGGAATGGACGCGTGTGTTAATATTGTTATTGCAATGCGGGGCGCGTATTTCATATGTTTTGCATTAGTTTACAGACAGAAAAAAAATATATAAAAACGTTTTCATTCATTAATAAAACAGGGTTTTATACATTGAAATAGTAATATTTTGCTGGGGTCACGTTTTAGAAAAGGTGACGAGTTTATATTTCATATCCTAGCGGCCTCTAGTTGAAACAGGCAGTAATATTTTTTTTCCCCCCGTATATTCCATAAATACGTGTATAATTTCTCTATTTCCCTCGCTTTATTGTGTTTAAAATGAGCAGGGATTTGGCAGAATGTGTTGTATTTTTGGAGTGTGTGAGTGAAGTGTACCGTACCACCATTTAAACAAATATGCATATTTGTGTTAATTGTTGAATATTTTAATGAATTCACATGTCTGGTATTTGCTGCTAGTCTGGTAGTGTTGTTTTTTTTCTAATAATAATAATAAATACTAGTTATAATAATAATAATAATAAATAATAATAATAATAATAATTTTATTATGATCAAATATTATTAGTATTATTGTTATTATTATAGTAATAATTATTATTATTATCGTGATAATTTATTATTATTATTATTATTATCAATATTATTGTTGCTATGTGTTATAATTATTATTGTTATTGTTATTGTATTATTATTATATTATTATTATTATTGTTATTATTTGATATTAATGTTATTATTATTATATGATTATTATATTGTTATTGGATTAATTATTATTATTATTATATTATTAGTATTATATTTTTATTATTAGATTAAACTCTCTCCGTTCAGCAGACTGCAACATTCCCGCAAAGCCTTCCGGGAATTGTAGTCCTACGTCTCACCCGCGGCGCGATGCACGCTGGGGGCTGTAGTTCTATTCTTGCAGCCAGGCTGTTCCGAAGATGGCTGGCGTGCAACCTCCTCCCTTCAGAACCCTGGACGACTTCGTTCTGGGCTCGGCTCGGTTCGCCCTCCCCGATATCCGAGACCTGCAAAAATGGAACAACCGAATAATTAACAACCTCTTGTATTACCAGTCCAATTACTTCGTTTTCGCTCTGGTGTCTCTTGTGATAGTCGGGTACGACAAGAGATTGTTTGCAAACTCAGGATCATGCAACTTGCAGTAGTAACTCTGTAACATTATTATATTATTATTATTATTATTATTATTATTATTATTATTATGCACGCATGTTTTTATTGTAAAGCCAGCATTCGTCTTGCATTTAAACTGGCAGGTTTTTGGTGCACGGTGATATCGGACGCGGTGTGAATGGGTTCAGATTGTAATAATGAAATTAATTATCGCAATAGACTCGTGTCGTGGAAACAGTAATGTCGGGGTGCTGCTAGTTCTGTACCATTGTGGTTTTTGGGGGGAGCGTACGGTGCCCTGGTAAGCAGGCGTGAGTTCAATACCTAGGGTTAATACCGCCATGTACGTTGTTTTTTTTTTTTAAATTTCAGGGTCGTGATTCACAGCAGGCAGTGTTGAGGGAAGTGCTTTTCAAACCTGGTCACCCATGCGCACTGTTCCTTGTTTTAGCGATGGCTAATGCAGCATTTAAAATGAGATTTGGGGACCGCTGAGTGTGACAAAGTGTTCACTGCTAGATAGCTCAACGCAGGGCTGGGAATCAGACTCCTGTTGCACAGCAATGTGATCCAGTCCAGGTTTCACTAGCAGCTTGATCAGCCCACAGTGTGTCTAGCTAACAAGCTCAGGTGTGTCTGATTATTAAACTCCTAGTGAAAGCAGGACTGGATCACACTGCTGTGCAGCGGGAGTGTGATTATTAAACTCCTAGTGAAAGCAGGACTGGATCACACTGCTGTGCAGCGCTGTGCAGGACGGGAGCGGGAGTCTGATTATTAAACTCCTAGTGAAAGCAGGACTGGATCACACTGCTGTGCAGCGGGAGTCTGCTCCTAGTGAAAGCAGGACTGGATCACACTGCTGTGCAGCGGGAGTCTGATTATTAAACTCCTAGTGAAAGCAGGACTGGATCACACTGCTGTGCAGCGGGAGTCTGATTATTAATCTCCTAGTGAAAGCAGGACTGGATCACACTGCTGTGCAGCGGGAGTCTGATTATTAAACTCTCAGTGAAAGCTCCTGTGCAGGGGAGTCTGATTATTAGGACTCCTAGTGATCACACTGCTGTGCAGCGGGAGTCTGATTATTAAACTCCTAGTGAAAGCAGGACCGGATCACACTGCTGTGCAGCGGGAGTCTGATTTATATCCCTGCTACACCTGTGGTATTTTATTTATCTCAGTAGTATCAATACTAAATGGATTATTATTATTTTTTTTTTTCCAGTTATTTCCAGCCCCTCAAAATGCTGCTAGGGGGCGCTGTGGTGACCCTGGTGTTCCTGGGCTTCGTGTGGGGCGCTGAGAACCGCGCAGGGGTTCGCCGTTTCCGTAGAAACCACCCGACCCTGGGTCTGCTCTCCATCATGGGCGTCAGCTACCTGCTTCTGCACACCCTGGGGGCCGTGGCTGAGTTCCTCTGTGGGATTGCCCTCCCCATGCTGAGTAAGACCTGCGCAGCCCTGAACGTACTTTATTACCTGCTGCATCGCTCCGTCTGTCCGTCCGTCCGTCCGTCTGCTTTTCTATGAGTCTCAGTGCAGACACTGTGAGAGCTCAGAGCTCAGCAACCAAGAGACAGAGTGTGAGAGGAGGATTATTATTATTATTATTATTAATATTGCAATGATCAGGAGGCAGGAGTTTGAGCAGGGTTAGAAACTCACACTAGCCCTGCTGCTGCTGCACCCAGTCCTGGGGTTCAGAGCTCCCCTCAATGAAGTCTAGTATTATTAATATTGCAATGATCAGGAGGCAGGAGTTTGAGCAGGGTTAGAAACTCACACTAGCCCTGCTGCTGCTGCTGCTCCCAGTCCTGGGGTTCAGAGCTCCCCTCAATGAAGTCTAGTATTATTAATATTGCAATGATCAGGAGGCAGGAGTTTGAGCAGGGTTAGAAACTCACACTAGCCCTGCTGCTGCTGCACCCAGTCCTGGGGTTCAGAGCTCCCCTCAATGAAGTCTAGTATTATTAATATTGCAATGATCAGGAGGCAGGAGTTTGAGCAGGGTTAGAAACTCCCTGTCACAGTCTTTGAGGGACCAGTAAAGGTATCATAAATCGATTTGGAGGGGAGCTTTGAACCCCAGGACTGGGTGCAGCAGGGCCGGCGTGTGTGTGTGCTTTTAGCTGCGGTACGAAGGGGTCTGCAGTTGTGTTTCAAGCTCTCGCCGTGTCGCTGTGTTTCAGTGATCCTGGGCCACGCCTCACTGCGTCTGCGCAATCTGAAGAACAAGCTGGAGAACAAGATCGAGAGCATCGGGCTGAAGAGGACCCCCATGGGGCTGCTCCTGGAGGCACTGGGGCAGGAGCAGGAGGCGGGGTCCTAGAGAGATAGGGAGGGGAGGAGCAGGAGGAGGCGGGGTCCTGGAGAGAGAGAGGGAGGGAGGGCAGGAGGGAGGAGGCGGGGTCCTGGAGAGAGAGGGAGGGGAGGAGCAGGAGGAGGCGGGGTCCTGGAGAGAGAGGGAGGGGAGGGCAGGAGGAGGCGGGGTCCTAGAGAGAGGGGGAGGGAGGGCAGGAGGAGGCGGGGTCCTAGAGAGAGAGGCAGGGAGGGCAGGAGGAGGCGGGGTCCTAGAGAGAGAGGGAGGGCAGGAGCAGGAGGAGGCGGGGTCCTAGAGAGAGAGGGAGGGGAGGGCAGGAGGAGGCGGGGTCCTAGAGAGAGAGGGAGGGGAGGAGCAGGAGGAGGCGGGGTCCTAGAGAGAGAGGGAGGGCAGGAGCAGGAGGAGGCGGGGTCCTGGAGAGAGAGGGAGGGGAGGAGCAGGAGGAGGCGGGGTCCTGGAGAGAGAGAGAGAGGGAGGGCAGGAGCAGGAGGAGGCGGGGTCCTAGAGAGAGAGGGAGGGCAGGAGCAGGAGGAGGCGGGGTCCTGGAGAGAGAGGGAGGGGAGGAGCAGGAGGAGGCGGGGTCCTGGAGAGAGAGGGAGGGGAGGAGCAGGAGGAGGCGGGGTCCTGGAGAGAGAGAGGGAGGGCAGGAGCAGGAGGAGGCGGGGTCCTGGAGAGAGAGGGAGGGGAGGAGCAGGAGGAGGCGGGGTCCTGGAGAGAGAGGGAGGGGAGGAGCAGGAGGAGGCGGGGTCCTGGAGAGAGAGAGAGGGGAGGAGCAGGAGGAGGCGGGGTCCTAGAGAGAGAGGGAGGGAGGAGCAGGAGGAGGCGGGGTCCTAGAGAGAGAGGGAGGGGAGGAGCAGGAGGAGGCGGGGTCCTAGAGAGAGAGGGAGGGGAGGAGCAGGAGGAGGCGGGGTCCTGGAGAGAGAGGGAGGGGAGGAGCAGGAGGAGGCGGGGTCCGGGAGAGAGAGGAAGGCTCTCCCTCCAGTCCAGGACAGGCTTGAGGCACGGAGACTGAACTGCTCCCTCCCTCCACCCCCCTAAGAGAAAGGGGGCTCCCTCCAGTCCAGGGCAGGCTTGAGGCACGGAGACTGAACTGCTCCCTCCCTCCCTCACCCCCCTAAGAGAAAGGGGGCTCCCTCCAGTCCAGGGCAGGCTTGAGGCATGGAGACTGAACTGCTCCCTCCCTCCCTCACCCCCCTAAGAGAAAGGGGGCTCCCACCAGTCCAGGGCAGGCTGAGGCACAGAGACTGAACTCCCTCCCTTTCTGAAAACAAAACAAGTGTAGCTACCCTTGGGTTATATTATTAATGCAACAGATATGTAAAATATTATTATTATTATTTTTAATGGTTTATTGGTTCCTGTCTGACACACAGTGCTGCTTGTGAAGCAAAATGCAATTGTATTATTATTATTGTTATTATTATTATTATTGCATTCCTTCTTGTCAAAATGTAATTTGTTTTTATTTTGTCTTTTTCTATCTAATGGTATTTTGTCACGTGGTTGTAATCTGTATTCATCAAAAACTACAGTGTGAAAAATTATATTGAATGCATGTTTTACATCGAATTAAAACAAAATGTAAAAGAAGCGTATTGTTTAAAGTATTTATTGTTGTTGTTGTGGTGTTTAGCTCACTGTGTAAGAGAGTGGTGTTTTTGTGATGCCCTGTTTACTGCCGCTCTGTATAAATACGCATTACTTTCAGCACCATGGGCAAGTTGAGACCATCTCTCTTGCAAGCGTCATACTAAACACTACAACTCCCAGAATGCACAAGCAGTTGCACCGCGGGGGTTGATGGGTGCTGTAGTCCTTTATACAGTGAGATTGGCAGACCGTGTCAGTAACGGACACACCCAGGATAAGGCAAAAACTGCCGTTTTGAAACTTACATTGAAACCCACTATGAAGAGAAGGAAACCCATTTCATAAAAACGCATTTTCAGTCTTGACTTGGAACACCTGCCCCCCCCCCCCCCCCCCCCCCCCCCCCCCCAAACCAATCGGGTCACTCCATACACCTAGTACATCAGTAAATAAATACTCCCATGCTACTTTTGCTGGTTCCTTTTATTCCTGCTGAGTTTGTCATAATATTTACAAAACATTAGGTTGGTTTTGCAGTTCAGACTCTGTGCCTCAAGCCTGCCCTGGACTGGAGGGAGCCCCCTTTCTCTTAGGGGGGTGAGGGAGGGAGGGAGCAGTTCAGACTCTGTGCCTCAAGCCTGCCCTGGACTGGAGGGAGCCCCCTTTCTCTTAGGGGGGTGAGGGAGGGAGGGAGCAGTTCAGACTCTGTGCCTCAAGCCTGCCCTGGACTGGAGGGAGCACCCCTTTCTCTTAGGGGGGTGAGGGAGGGAGGGAGCAGGAGCAGTTCAGACTCTGTGCCTCAAGCCTGCCCTGCTTTATCCAGAATTTTCTGTCGGTGCTTTTTATTTTTAAAGCCTAATCTGTCCCTGTGCCAGCTGTCCCTTTAATACCCAATGCTGGCCGCACTCCCCTTTAAGCGAATCAATTTGATTTAATCCCCACGGCTTTAGGACGAGGATGGATAAAGAGCGGACTTTATAACATGTAAATCTATACTTTTTAAAAAGAAAACCAACGCAGCATTATAACACTGCCGCTCTCTCGTTCGTGTGCCGCAGGCAGTTCGGTCCAAACGATTTGGTTAATAAACAGATTAGTTTGAGTGCGCGCTTCTTATATAAAATCAAAGCGCAGGACACAGTCTCTGTTTCAGTGGGAGCCGTCCTGTCCTCATTGGCTGTGGTGCATTGGTCTCTGCTGGGACTGACGGCGGCAATGCTGCGTGGGTGTGGAAGGGGACAGGTGTAGACTGGTCCCAGTGCCGATGCGCGACTCCCAGGACAGCCCCAGGAGTGAGTATCTGTCTCTGTGCGCTGCGCTGTCTCGCACCCGGGTCCATTAGAAATGACTTGAAACAATTTAACAAACAAACAAACAGCGATTTAAATAGAATGTATTCATTTTATATATTTATTTGTTTCTCTGTATTATTTTATTATTATTATTATTACTATTTGAGACATTTTATAAAACTAATGCATTTGACTGACTTTCAAATAGGTTTTTATATATATCTATATATATATATATATATAAACATTTTGAGGAGCACAATCTATCCTTGGAAAATACTTTTAAAATGTTTATCAGAGTGATCAGAGAATACTTTTTAAATATTCAGATGAATATAATTATTATTATCATTATTTTTGTATTGTGGAAATGTATATTTTATAATCATGTTTGTTCTAGTTTTTATGTTAGTATTTTTGTGCGTGTGTGTGCGTGTTACTAGACTCGCCTGTGTTTATCACCATCACGTCACCTTCGACCCCAGATTGTCCGAAGTACTGTCATGGCTCCACGTTTCAGGCTGTTCTCACTGATGTGCCCCATTGGTGTTTCTGCAGCCAGGGCGGGCCAGGCTGTGTGTGATGCCCGCTCGCAAATAATTCGTTTTTTTTTTTTTTCCTGATCGCTATATAAAATAAAGATTGATTGAGCTTCGGTAGGAGGGGGGTCATCCTGTGTTTTGTTCCCCCCCTCCCTCGCAGGCGATGCCCAGGAGGAGGGGGGCGGGCCCTGGCAGAGGTCCATGGAGATGAACGGGGTGAGCAGGGAGGGAGGGGAAGGAGGCAAGGGGGCCGGGGTGATGAACGGCACAGACACCCTGAACTCCACCGCCAGCTCCTCCACAGCCACGGGGCCCAGGAAGAAGCCGCAGTACGGGAAGAACAAGGTGCAAGGGAGCACAGCCGCCAACCGTGCCCCACGAGCCCTCTTCTGCCTGAGGTTGAACAACCCAATACGCCAGGCAGCCTTGACCATCGTGGAGTGGAAGTATCCTTTGAGCCTGTGATCTCGGTGACAGGAGCTGAACAAGGACTGGGAGCAGCAGCAGCAGGGCTAGTGTGAGTTTCTAACCCTGCTCAAACTCCTGCCTCCTGATCATTGCAATATTAATAATACTAGACTTCATTGAGGGGAGCTCTGAACCCCAGGACTGGGAGCAGCAGCAGCAGCAGGGCTAGTGTGAGTTTCTAACCCTGCTCAAACTCCTGTCTCCTGATCATTGCAATATTAATAATACTAGACTTCATTGAGGGGAGCTCTGAACCCCAGGACTGGGTGCAGCAGCAGCAGGGCTAGTGTGAGTTTCTAACCCTGCTCAAACTCCTGGCTCCTGATCATTGCAATATTAATAATACTAGACTTCATTGAGGGGAGCTCTGAACCCCAGGACTGGGTGCAGCAGCAGCAGGGCTAGTGTGAGTTTCTAACCCTGCTCAAACTCCTGGCTCCTGATCATTGCAATATTAATAATACTAGACTTCATTGAGGGGAGCTCTGAACCCCAGGACTGGGTGCAGCAGCAGCAGGGCTAGTGTGAGTTTCTAACCCTGCTCAAGTGTAAGATCTCGTCCTGTTGAGTTGTGAATCCGTTCCTGTGGTTTCTCTTAACGACCGCTCCTCCCAGACCCTTCGATGTCTTCATCCTGTTGGCCATCTTTGCAAACTGCGTGGCGCTGGGCGTGTCCATCCCCTTCCCGGAGGATGACTCCAACTCAACCAATCACGACCTGGTGAGTCCGAGCAGTGCAATGGGAATTGACCTGATCCTCCAAGATAATAATAATAATAATAATAAACTCCCTTTGGGAAAAAAATCGTGTCGTGTTTATATAGTGACTGAGGGGGGTGGTTGGGCCCCCACCACCCTTTTTAAAAATGCCACTTTTTCCTTCCCGTTTGAAAGAATCACGATTCTGAGTAAATGGCTTCGCGAATCCAGCCCAGAATCTGTATAGATTTGCTGACCGGGCTCGAATTAGCCTGCATGATTTGTCTTTAGAAATTAGGCAGAGATTTACTGAGGTGATTTAGTGAAAACAGGGCTGCAGACGGAGCGTACTTTGGGGTCCTGTCCCAGCTCAGGGTCTCTCACACACACACACACACACACACACAGGGAGGCTGTGGCTGAGCTGGGATTTGAACCTCCTGGTATCAAGACCCCTTCTCTAATCGCCGGACCCCCGAGCCCCAGGCTGTGTTACAGCTTTCCTGCAAGTCCCTTCATGCAATAGTTAATCATTGAAAGGATTATAGTGGAGAGAGGGGAGAGGATGGACCACAGATAAACTAACTGTTTGTTCGTTTGCTTTCTTAAATGCTTAGCTTAATATAAGCTGCTTACCCTGCTGTCTGTGTGAGAGCTGGGGGATGGTTCAGTGTCTGTGTGTGTGTGTGTGTGAGAGCTGGGGGATGGTTCAGTGTCTGTGTGTGCGTGAGAGCTGGGGGATGGTTCAGTGTCTGTGTGTGTGTGTGTGTGTGTGTGTGTGAGAGCTGGTGTGGGTGTGTGTGTGTGTGTGTGTGAGAGCTGGGGGATGGTTCAGTGTCTGTGTGTGCGTGAGAGCTGGGGGATGGTTCAGTGTCTGTGTGTGTGTGTGTGAGAGCTGGGGGATGGTTCAGTGTCTGTGTGTGTGTGTGTGAGAGAGCTGGGGGATGGTTCAGTGTCTGTGTGTGTGTGTGTGAGAGAGCTGGGGGATGGTCACCAGACACACACACAGACAACTCTCTGGACCCACCTACCAAAAGTGTGTGTGAGAAACAGACACAACTCTCGGGAT
Organism: Polyodon spathula; assembly: GCF_017654505.1. NCBI lineage: Eukaryota > Metazoa > Chordata > Actinopteri > Acipenseriformes > Polyodontidae > Polyodon > Polyodon spathula. The sequence goes on from NC_054576.1 coordinate 3,002,164, forward strand.
GGGTCCTACCACAAGTCTGTGTGTGTGTGTGTGTGTGTGAGAGAGCTGGGGGATGGTTCAGTGTCTGTGTGTGCGTGTGCATGCGAGTGAGTGAGTTCAGGATAACTATCCCAGCCCAGTAATCCCTTCAGTTGCCAGCAAAATCTGCTTATCCAGATTTCAGACTGAGTAACCTGTTCATTGATAAACGAGGGCACTGTTTGAAAGCACCCCCCCCCCCCCCCCCCCCCCCTGGTTAATCTGTGTGTTTGTGTCCCTGTGCGCAGGAGCAAGTGGAGTACGTCTTCCTCATCATCTTCACCATTGAAACCTTCATGAAGATCCTGGCGTACGGGCTGGTCATGCACCCCAGCTCCTACATCCGCAACGGCTGGAACCTGCTGGACTTCGTCATCGTCATCGTGGGGTGAGCAGCGCAGCCACCCGAGCACGCTGTGTGTGTGTGTGTCCAGCCGCTGACTCACTGTGTGTGTGTGTGTGTGTGTGTGTGTGTCTGTGTGTGGGTCCAGCCGCTTGCGACTGCGCTGATCTCTCTGTGTGTGTGTGTGTGTGTGTCCAGCACACAGGGTCGGCGACACACCACACTGCCTGGGGCTCACTGTGTTGTGTGTGTGTGTGTGTGTGTCTGTGTGTCTAGCGCGCTGACCTCACTGTGTGTGCTGTGAGCGTGTTTACCAGCCGGGGTCGACTCACTGTGGTGTGTGTGTGTGTCCAGCCGTGCCTGTTTGTGTGCCAGTGTGTGACACACAACACAGGCACACAGGTCGGCGACCACCGCCGTGTGTGTGTGTGTGTGTGTGTGTGTGTGTGTGTGTGTGTGTGTGTGTGTGTGTGTGTGTTGTGTGTCCAGCCGCTGACTCACTGTGTGTGTGTCTGTGTGTCCAGCCGCTGACTCTGTGTGTGTGTGTGTGTGTGTGTGTGTGTGTGTCTGGGTGTGTTCCAGCGCTGATCACAACACAGGGCCGTGGTGTGTCACAGTGTCGTCACCACACACGCTACGCCACAATGTGTCGGCGACTGTGAGGTGTGTGTGTGTGTGAGACCCTGTCACTTCACCTCCTTGTGCTCCGTCCTTAGGATGAGACGTCAAACACACGAGGTCCTATTGGAAGAGACTCTGCAGCAGCAGCTGTTGACGATGCAGAGTTCACCCCCCCTCGAGTCTCTGGGAGTCGCTTTGTATAAAAGCGTCTGATATATGAATCATTTTAATAATAGTAATAATACTGTTTCTCTCTCTGTCTCTCCTCTCTCTCTAACTCCCTCTCTCTCCTCTCCTCTCTCCTCCTCTCCTCCGACGAGACTCAGGCGGAACATAGTGTCGCTCCGACTATATACTTAGTTAAAATTATTCATTATATGACAAAACAGTTGGCAAGCCTGGGGCGGCTTGACGTGAAAAGCACCTGCGTGCGTTCCGAGGGCTGAGACACCCTACGACTAGTCTCGAGAGAGAGTATGCCAGTGAGGACAAAGGAGCTGAGCGTTACCGGGTCACGCCAGACCGGGAGTCTGGACTCTAGAGCTTCATCAGTGTTATTGAAAACCCTCCGTTGCTGGAGTGCCCAAGGTTTGGGCTCTCAGGCCTTATCATGTGTTACTGAAAACTAAACGCGAGTCAAAGCACTGCTGCGGGGGGGCGTTTCGGGAGTGCTTGAGACCCCTCGGGACTCACTGGACTCTAGAGCCCCCTCATCAGTGTTCACGCAGACCGGTGTTTGGACTCTAGAAGAGTCATCTGAAACTAGAAGAAACTGAGTCAAGCAGACCGGCGTCTGGACTCTAGAGCTTCATCAGTGTTATTGAAACTAAACTGAGTCAAGCAGACCAGCGTTTGGGCTCTAGTGCCTTCATCAGTGTTACTGAAACTAAACTGAGTCAAGCAGACCAGCGTTTGGGCTCTAGTGCCTTCATCAGTGTTACTGAAACTAAACTGAGTCAAGCAGCCCAGCATTTGGGCTCCAGTGCCTTCATCAGTGTTATTGAGACTAGAAGAAATCGAACCGTTTTAAGGTAGAATTTGTGATGGAGAGAGTGCTTGGAGTTTCAGATTTTGTTCTGCGTGTTTGATGCTGCTGTGTAACGGTTGAGGTAAGGTGAGATGTGTGACCCTCGGCGAGCGTGCGGCTCTGACCCGTGGCCCCTGTGCTTCCATTCCCCGCGCAGGTCTGCAGATCGTGCTGAACTCCATCATGAAGGCCATGGTCCCTCTGCTGCACATCTCCCTGCTGGTCCTGTTTGTCATCATCATCTACGCCATCATAGGCCTGGAGCTCTTCATAGGAAAGATGCACAAGACCTGCTTCTATACTGACACAGGTACAGTGTAACCCAGTGCTGAGGGGTGTGCCCGAACCCAGACTCCAGTCAAACACCATAACGAATAATAACCCTGCTCAGTGTAACCCAGTGCAGAGGGGTGTGCCCGAACCCAGACTCCAGTCAAACACCATAACGAATAATAACCCTGCTCAGTGTAACCCAGTGCTGAGGGGTGTGCCCGAACCCAGACTCCAGTCAAACACCATAACGAATAATAACCCTGCTCAGTGTAACCCAGTGCAGAGGGGTGTGCCCGAACCCAGACTCCAGTCAAACACCATAACGAATAATAACCCTGCTCAAACAACTGCTTCACTGACACAGTGTAACACAGTAGAGAACCTTATTTTATTTTATTGTTGCTTTTCGCACTTATATATAAAGTATTTTCTGAAGCCACACCCCTCCTCTCTCCTAGATATAAATGTGGAGGATGACCCCTCCCCCTGTGCCTTCGCGGGTCACGGCCGGCAGTGCCTGGTCAACGGGTCGGAATGCCGTGGGAAGTGGGCGGGGCCTAACGGTGGCATCACAAACTTCGATAACTTCTTCTTCGCCATGCTGACCGTGTTTCAGTGCATCACCATGGAGGGCTGGACTGACGTGCTGTACTGGGTGAGTCCGTTCTGCAGGGGGGTGCGTTTGCCCAGAGCTCTGTACGATTAAGGGGTCCACGTGTTCTTTTTGGAAGGTGCGGAATTGATTGTAAAGCAGCAGATTTGAAGGCGTGTTTTTGAAGGCGTTGTTTTCCCCGTTGCAGATGAACGATGCCATGGGTTACGAGCTGCCCTGGGTTTACTTCGTCAGTCTGGTTGTCTTCGGCTCTTTCTTCGTACTCAACCTTGTATTGGGTGTGCTGAGCGGGTGAGTTCTCTGAGACTCGTTAACACACAGAGGCACACCGACACACTCAGAGACACAGAGACAGACACACACACACACACAGATACACAGACACACACACATATACTGGGGAACACAGACACACACACATAGACACAAAGATACACAGACACACACCTCTCTCACACTCTCTCTCTCTCCCTCTCTCTCAGAGAGTTCTCGAAGGAGCGAGAGAAGGCAAAGGCACGGGGAGATTTCCAGAAGTTGAGGGAGAAGCAGCAGATGGAGGAGGACCTGAGCGGCTACATGGACTGGATCAGCCAGGCAGAAGACATCGAGCCAGAGAATGAGGAGGAGGAGGAGGAGCAGGGGGAGGAGGGCAAGAGACGTGAGTGAGACTCGGAGCGAGGGAACCCTGCAAACTAGAGGCACAGTGAGACAAAATAAAAAGAAAGCACAAACAGCAAAATAAGAGATTGAGTTTTGCGCTCGGATCTGCTTTAGTCTCCTTGGTCATTGATCAGGAATTGCTGTTGATTCTGTGAAGTTCTAACAGTTTCAAGACGCTGTTCCTTCTGTCTCCCCCTCTCTTCCCCTCTGCTCTCTGTCTCTTGGCTTGATGAAGGCGTGACCCTGGCTGACCTGGCTGATAAAAAGAAAGGGAAGCTGAGCTGGTTCAGTCATTCCAACGAAACTCACGGTACAGCTCTGTGTGTGTGCGTGCGCGTGTCACAGACCCCAGCGCACTTCCATTGAAATAACTGGACCTTCGTTTGTGTTGCAGCGAGTCTGCCCACCAGTGAGACGGCATCCGAGAACACCGAGTGCGTGGAAGAGGAGCACGCAGACTGCTATGCCATCTGCACGTGAGCACTGCCCCCTGCTGACTGCATAGAGCAACACACACACACACACACACACCCCCCCCCATACACACAGAGAATAACTACAGCATATCATACAAGACACTGCAGTGTGGACACAGCACACCCACGACCATCGCATCCATCCAGCCACAGCCTGCAGGATTCCAGCTACAATCAAGTTTTGCTTTAGTTTTCTTTACAGAAGTAAATTTGCTGAATCTCTCTTTATGCTTTTGTATGCGATATATATTTCCACTGTATCACTGAGACCTGTTGCACACCTGCCTTCGTTCATTTTCACATATCTCTTTGCAGGGCGAGAATGATGAAGCACAGAGTCTGGTAGGTACAGTGTAAGCCTGTTCCCATTATTAGCGGTGCACGTGCGTCTCTGTATTCAGCAGCACTGATTAATCATTCATAGCGCTGTTTAAAAAAGGAAAGCAGTGAGTCGTGTGTTTGCAGCTGGCAGCTTCACTGGTGGAACCGCGCTTGCAGGAGGAGGTGTCGGGT
>NC_054576.1:3011707-3024207 GCF_017654505.1 Polyodon spathula
ATCCTGAGCAGCATCTCATTGGCTACTGAGGACCCAATCAGAGCGCACTCCTTCAGAAACCAGGTGGGTCACCCAAACACCACCAAAACCCAACCCTCAACCCCCAACCCTCACCACCCAAAACTCAACCCTCAACATCAACCCTCAACACCCAACCCTCAACCCCAACCCTCAACACCCAACCCTCAACACCCAACCCTCAACACCCAACCCTCAACACCAACCCTTACCACCAACCCTCACCACCAACCCTCACCACCAACCCTCAACACCCAACCCTCAACACCCAACCCTCAACACCAACCCTCAACACCCAACCCTCAACACCAACCCTCAACACCCAACCCTCAACACCTCAACACCAACCCTCAACACCCAACCCTCAACACCAACCCTCAACACCCAACCCTCAACCCTCAACACCCAACCCTCAACCCTCAACACCCAACCCTCAACACCCAACCCTCAACACCCAACCCTCAACACCCAACCCTCACCACCAACCCTCAACACCCAACCCTCAACACCAACCCTCAACACCCAACCCTCAACACCTCAACACCCCCTCAACACCTCAACACCCAACCCTCACCACCCAACCCCCAACCCTCAACACCAACCCTCAACACTCAACCCTCAACACCCAACCCTCACCCTCAACCCTTAACACAGATTCTCAACACTAATCCCCAACCCCCAACCCTCAACTCCCAACCCCCAACGCCCAACCCCCCTTCAGCCCATCAAGGCTCGTCCCTTGTCAGCACACCGTCTCCTCTACTGGCAGGAACCTGATTTGAAAGCACAGCATGTCTCGTCTCCTCTGATTCCTCTCTGCTTGTTTTAGGTGCTGGGTTATGCCGACTATGCCTTTACGTCCATCTTCACTGTGGAAATCTTACTCAAGGTACCCTCAGTCAATCAGTCTGTCTGTGTTTTAGAGCTCTGCACTCCACTTCAGGATGAGGCTTCTTTCTGTGCTAGACTTTCAGGATGGTTGAGCGGGTGAAATACAGTCAGTCTGAGTTTTATTCATCTTCTTGGGCAATGCTGAGACTAGCTATAAGAGGCTGAACTCCCTAGGGGAGTGGCTAAGCAAAACAGAAAGATTTCAACAGCAGGGTACGGCAGTTCAGCACTGCGTCCAGCTATGGACAAAGGTTTTGCGTCGCCTTGAGCAAATTCCCCGCGTTTCCGTCAAAAGACTGCCGTGCGCGTGTTCCGTCGGGACCCAGGTATGACCCATTTGTTAGAACCAGGTGCTTTCTACGTTTTTTTTCTTTTTGCTAGGAATTCGGTCTCGTCGGCGTTTCCGGCAGTGTTTGTTTGAATCTGGTGTGTTTCCCTGTGATATTCGCTCATTGGTATTGTACGTTGTCTTTGTCCCTCTTTGTCGTTGCAGGTGACAGTGTACGGGGTGTTTCTGCACAAGGGCTCCTTCTGCAGGAACTGGTTCAATCTTCTGGATCTTTTGGTTGTCAGTGTGTCCCTCATCTCCTTCTTCTTACAGTAAGCCTGGGATCAGACGTCTGCGGGCCGGAGGGTGGTACTGCACCCTGCGATCGGCGAGCGACCTTTCCTTCAGCCCCTGCGTGTGTAAAGTGTCTAGTTTCTTCTCTCTGCTCTACTTCAGAGCTGTCCGAACAATTTTATGGCTGGATGTTTTCCTGGACAAAGTGTGGCTTTCCTAACCCTAAACCCCGCAGCCCCAAGTCCACCCACCTTCCCTGATAAAAGCTTATCACAGTAACTTTCTAACCCTGCTTTCCCATGGTCACCTTATGCAGAGGGGTGCATCTATTTTTTTTTTTTAACTAACTCTCTCCTCTCTCTGTCTCTCCCTCTCTCCTCTCCCTCTCACTCTCCCTCCTCTCTCTCTCTGTCTCTCTCTCCCTCTCTGTCTCTCTCTCTCTCCCTCCTCTCTCTGTCTCTGTCTCTGTCTCTCTCTCTCCTCTCTCTCCCTCCTCTCTCTCTCTCTCTCCCTCCTCTCCCTCTCTCTGTCTCTCTCTCTCTCCCTCCTCTCTCTGTCTCTGTCTCTCTCTCTCTCTCTCCTCTCTCTCCCTCCTCTCTGTCTCTCTCTCCCTCTCCCTCTCTCTGTCTCTCTCTCCCTCCTCTCTCTCTCTCTCTCCCTCTCTCTGTCTCTCTCTCTCTCTCTCTGTCCCTCTCTCTCTCCCTCCTCTCTCTCTCTCTCTCTCTCTCTCTCCCTCTCTCTCCCTCCTCTCTCTCTCTCTCTCTCTCTCTCTCTCTCTCTCTCTCTCTCTCTCTCTCTCTCTCTCTCTCTCTCTCTCTCTCTCCCTCCTCTCTGTCTCTGTCTCTCTCTCTCTCTCTGTCTCTCTCTCTCTCCCTCCTCTCTCTGTCTCTGTCTCTGTCTCTCAGCTCCAGCGCAATCTCTGTAGTGAAGATCCTGAGAGTGCTGAGAGTGCTTAGACCTCTGAGAGCCATCAACAGGGCCAAGGGGCTCAAGGTAACACGTGTGTGTGTGTGTGTGTGTGTGTCTCGCTCTCTCTCTGTCTCGCTGTCTCTCTCCTCTCTCTCTGTCTCACTGTCTCCTCTCTCTCTGTCTCGCTGTCTCTCTCCTCTCTCTCTCTCTCGCTGTCTCTCTCCTCTCTCTCTCTCTCTCGTCTGTCTCTCTCTCTCTCTCTCTCTCTGTCTCTCTCTCTCTCTCTCTCTCTCTGTCTTTCAGCACGTGGTACAGTGTTGTTTGTGTGTATCCTCTCTCTCTCTCTCTGTCAGTTCGCCGTGGCAGTCTGTGCACATGTTCACGTGTGTATACTCAGCCCTGTCGGGACCAGAGAGAGAGGAAAGGTGCACGTGGTACAGTGTGTGTGTGTGTGTGTGTGTATCCTCAGCCCTGTCTCTCTCTCTTTCAGCACGTGGTACAGTGTGTGTGTGTGGTGTGTGGTATCTCAGAGAGAGTCTCTCTCTCTTTCAGCACGTGGTAACAGGTGTGTGTGTGTGTTGTGTCATCCTCAGCCTTGAGAGAAAGTCTTTCAGCATGGTACAAGCACATGTGTGTGTGTGTGTGTCTCCTCAGCGCCATGGACCTCTCTCTCTGACACAGCACACGTGGTACCAGTCGTGTGTGTGGGGTCGTGTATCCTCAGCCCTGTTCTCTCTCTCGGACAGAGAGACGTGGAAAGTGTGAACAGGGTGTGTGTGTGTGTATCCTCAGCCCTGTCTCTCTCTCTTTCAGCACGTGGTACAGTGTGTGTGTGTGTGTGTGTATCCTCAGCCCTGTCTCTCTCTCTTTCAGCACGTGGTACAGTGTGTGTTTGTGTGTATCCTCAGCCCTGTCTCTCTCTCTTTCAGCACGTGGTACAGTGTGTGTGTGTGTGTGTATCCTCAGCCCTGTCTCTCTCTCTTTCAGCACGTGGTACAGTGTGTGTGTGTGTGTATCCTCAGCCCTGTCTCTCTCTCTTTCAGCACGTGGTACAGTGTGTGTGTGTGTGTATCCTCAGCCCTCTCTCTCTCTCTTTCAGCACGTGGTACAGTGTGTGTGTGTGTGTGTGTATCCTCAGCCCTGTCTCTCTCTCTTTCAGCACGTGGTACAGTGTGTGTGTGTGTGTATCCTCAGCCCTGTCTCTCTCTCTTTCAGCACGTGTGTAACAAAAAAGTGTGTGTGTGTGTCAGTGTGTTCCTCAGCCCTGACATCTCTTTTGACAGACGTGGTACAGTGTGTGTGTGTTGGTTCTGTGTGTATCATCAGCCTGTCTCTCTCTCTTTCAGCACGTGGTACAGTGTGTGTTTGTATCATCAGTATCCTTCTATCTTCAGTAACGTGGTACCAGTGTTTGTGTGTGTGTGTGTGGTACGTGTCACCCTCAAAGAGAGTCTTTCGGCACGTGGTTAAACACCTGTGGTGTCGTGTGTGTGATCCTCAGCCCTGTCCCATGTCACACAACCAAGCCACATAGGAGTCGGTGACAGAGAGTGTAAGAAAGGTGCACCCGTCTCACTCTCTTTCAGCACGTGTACATGTGGAGTGGTGACAGTGAGTATCCTCTTTTCAGCACTGCTCTGTCACTCTTTGGTGTGTCACAGCCTGTCTCTCTATCTTTTCAGGCACGTGGTACAGTCAGTGTGTGTGTGTGTGTGTGTATGTTTGTGTGGGTGTGTGTCCTCAGCCCTGTCTCTCTCTCTTTCAGCACGTGGTACAGTGTGTGTTTGTGTGTATCCTCAGCCCTGTCTCTCTCTCTTTCAGCACGTGGTACAGTGTGTGTGTGTGTGTGTATCCTCAGCCCTGTCTCTCTCTCTTTCAGCACGTGGTACAGTGTGTGTGTGTGTGTATCCTCAGCCCTGTCTCTCTCTCTTTCAGCACGTGGTACAGTGTGTGTGTGTGTGTGTGTCCTCAGCCCTGTCTCTCTCTCTTTCAGCACGTGGTACAGTGTGTGTTTGTGTGTATCCTCAGCCCTGTCTCTCTCTCTTTCAGCACGTGGTACAGTGTGTGTGTGTGTGTGTGTGTATCCTCAGCCCTGTCTCTCTCTCTTTCAGCACGTGGTACAGTGTGTGTGTGTGTGTGTATCCTCAGCCCTGTCTCTCTCTCTTTCAGCACGTGGTACAGTGTGTGTTTGTGTGTATCCTCAGCCCTCTCTCTCTCTCTTTCAGCACGTGGTACAGTGTGTGTGTGTGTGTGTATCCTCAGCCCTCTCTCTCTCTCTTTCAGCACGTGGTACAGTGTGTGTGTGTATCCTCAGCCCTGTCTCTCTCTCTTTCAGCACGTGGTACAGTGTGTGTGTGTGTGTGTGTATCCTCAGCCCTGTCTCTCTCTCTTTCAGCACGTGGTACGGTGTGTGTGTGTCTGTCAGCCCTGTCCTCTCTCTTTCAGCACGTGGTACCAGTGTGAGTGTGTGGTACGAGAGCCGATCTTCTTTCTTGAGCAACTGGGTTCAGTGGTGTGTCTGTGTGTGTGTGTGTGTCTCTCAGCTCTGTCTCTCTGTCTTTCAGCACGTGGTACAGTGTGTGTGTGTGTATCCTCAGCCCTCTCTCTCTCTCTTTCAGCACGTGGTACAGTGTGTGTGTGTGTGTATCCTCAGCCCTGTCTCTCTCTCTTTCAGCACGTGGTACAGTGTGTGTGTGTGTGTGTATCCTCAGCCCTGTCTCTCTCTCTTTCAGCACGTGGTACAGTGTGTGTGTGTGTGTCTTCAGCCCTGTCTCTCTCTCTTTCAGCCCGTGGTACAGTGTGTGTGTGTGTGTGTGTGTATCCTCAGCCCTGTCTCTCTCTCTTTCAGCACGTGGTACAGTGTGTGTTTGTGTGTATCCTCAGCCCTGTCTCTCTCTCTTTCAGCACGTGGTACAGTGTGTGTTTGTGTGTATCCTCAGCCCTGTCTCTCTCTCTTTCAGCACGTGGTACAGTGTGTGTTTGTGTGTATCCTCAGCCCTGTCTCTCTCTCTTTCAGCACGTGGTACAGTGTGTGTGTGTGTGTGTGTCCTCAGCCCTGTCTCTCTCTCTTTCAGCACGTGGTACAGTGTGTGTTTGTGTGTATCCTCAGCCCTGTCTCTCTCTCTTTCAGCACGTGGTACAGTGTGTGTGTGTGTGTGTATCCTCAGCCCTGTCTCTCTCTCTTTCAGCACGTGGTACAGTGTGTGTGTGTGTGTGTGTATCCTCAGCCCTGTCTCTCTCTCTTTCAGCACGTGGTACAGTGTGTGTGTGTGTGTGTATCCTCAGCCCTGTCTCTCTCTCTTTCAGCACGTGGTACAGTGTGTGTTTGTGTGTATCCTCAGCCCTGTCTCTCTCTCTTTCAGCACGTGGTACAGTGTGTGTGTGTGTGTGTATCCTCAGCCCTGTCTCTCTCTCTTTCAGCACGTGGTACAGTGTGTGTGTGTGTGTGTGTATCCTCCCCTGTATGTCATCTCAGTCTCTCTGTCAGTCGTGTGTGTAGGTACAGTGTGTGTGTGTGTGTGTGTATCCTCAGCCCTGTCTCTCTCTCTTTCAGCACGTGGTACAGTGTGTGTGTGTGTGTATCCTCAGCCCTGTCTCTCTCTCTTTCAGCACGTGGTACAGTGTGTGTGTGTGTGTATCTTCAGCCCTCTCTCTCTCTCTTTCAGCACGTGGTACAGTGTGTGTGTGTGTGTATCCTCAGCCCTGTCTCTCTCTCTTTCAGCACGTGGTACAGTGTGTGTGTGTTTGTGTGTATCCTCAGCCCTGTCTCTCTCTCTTTCAGCACGTGGTACAGTGTGTGTGTGTGTGTGTATCCTCAGCCCTGTCTCTCTCTCTTTCAGCACGTGGTACAGTGTGTGTGTGTGTGTGTATCCTCAGCCCTCTCTCTCTCTCTTTCAGCACGTGGTACAGTGTGTGTGTGTGTGTGTGTATCCTCAGCCCTGTCTCTCTCTCTTTCAGCACGTGGTACAGTGTGTGTGTGTGTGTGTATCCTCAGCCCTGTCTCTCTCTCTTTCAGCACGTGGTACAGTGTGTGTGTGTGTGTGTGTATCCTCAGCCCTCTCTCTCTCTCTTTCAGCACGTGGTACAGTGTGTGTGTGTGTGTGTATCCTCAGCCCTGTCTCTCTCTCTTTCAGCACGTGGTACAGTGTGTGTGTGTGTGTGTGTATCCTCAGCCCTGTCTCTCTCTCTTTCAGCACGTGGTACAGTGTGTGTGTGTGTGTGTGTATCCTCAGCCCTGTCTCTCTCTCTTTCAGCACGTGGTACAGTGTGTGTGTGTGTGTGTGTATCCTCAGCCCTGTCTCTCTCTCTTTCAGCACGTGGTACAGTGTGTGTTTGTGTGTATCCTCAGCCCTGTCTCTCTCTCTTTCAGCACGTGGTACAGTGTGTGTGTGTGTGTGTGTATCCTCAGCCCTGTCTCTCTCTCTTTCAGCACGTGGTACAGTGTGTGTGTGTGTGTGTGTATCCTCAGCCCTGTCTCTCGTTTTAGAATTGTGTCGTCACTCTGTCACACACACGGTAGAGTCGGGAAAGAGAGAGAGAAAAGTCGTGCTCTATGTCACACAGGCACACACACACAATAGGAGTGGGGACGGAGAGAGAGAAAGTCTCGTGCACGTCTCTCTTTTTCAGCACGTGGTACAGTGTGTGTGTGTGTGTATCCTCAGCCCTGTCTCTCTCTCTTTCAGCACGTGGTACAGTGTGTGTGTGTGTGTGTGTATCCTCAGCCCTGTCTCTCTCTCTTTCAGCACGTGGTACAGTGTGTGTGTGTATCCTCAGCCCTGTCTCTCTCTCTTTCAGCACGTGGTACAGTGTGTGTTTGTGTGTATCCTCAGCCCTGTCTCTCTCTCTTTCAGCACGTGGTACAGTGTGTGTTTGTGGCGATCAAGACCATCGGGAACATCATGATAGTCACCACTCTGCTGCAGTTCATGTTCGCCTGCATTGGAGTGCAGCTCTTCAAGGTAATTAATAATAAGAAGAAGAAGTGAGAATAATTTCAACATATATAGGCATGAATCTCACATGCCTATATATGTTTTATTTTATTTTTTTCTTTGTTGATTTATAATTTCATTTTTTTTTTTTTATGATTCAGGGTAAATTCTACAGGTGCACTGATGAAGCCAAGCACACTCCAGACCAATGCAAGTGAGGCTGATATATGATGTTAAAGTTTTTGTTGGTAAACAGAAAGTGTGTCCTGATCTCTCTCTCCCCCCTCTCCTCTCTCTCTCTCTCGGGCTGTAGAGGCTCCTTCATCGTCTATAAGGATGGTGATGTCCTGCACCCCATGGTGAGGGAGCGTGTCTGGCACAACAGCGATTTTAACTTCGATAACGTGCTGGCTGGCATGATGGCGCTGTTCACGGTGTCCACCTTCGAGGGCTGGCCCGCGTGAGTCCCTGTGCGAGTCTGCGTGTCTCTGTGAGTCTGTCAGTGTGTGTGTGTGAATCTGGCTGTGGGAGTGTGTGTGTGTGGTGCATGTTTGTTTGTGTAATTCGGCAGTGTGACTCAGTTTCTTCTGGTTTGTCTTGGCACGGAGTTGATCAGTTTATCTGCCCCCCCAGGCTCCTGTACAAAGCGATCGATGCAAACGCAGAGAACGAGGGCCCAGTCTACAACTACCGGGTGGAGATTTCCATCTTCTTCATCATCTACATCATCATCATCGCTTTCTTCATGATGAACATCTTCGTGGGCTTCGTCATCATCACCTTCCGGGACCAGGGGGAGCAGGAGTACAAGAACTGTGAGCTGGACAAGAACCAGGTGCTAAAACAGAGACACACACTGAGACACACGCTGAGACACAGAGACACACACTGAGACACACACTGACCGCTGAGTCCCACTCTGACTCTGTGGTGCTATGGGGCTACGACACAACAGGACACGCTGTTGAGACCAAAAAATGAGTACACTGAGACACACTCTGAGACACAGAGGACACTTACTGAGATGACTACTGAGACGTGACACTGCAGTATACCACACCTGAGAGGAGACAAACTGAGACACATTGAGACACACACTGAGAGACAGTGAGACTCACCCCCCCCCCCTGACCTTTCTCCCCCCTCCTCCAGAGGCAGTGTGTGGAGTTTGCCCTGAAGGCCCAGCCTTTGCAGCTCTACATCCCCAAGAACAAGCTTCAGTACAAGTTCTGGTCCATGGTCAACTCGACCGGGTTCGAATACATCATGTTCATCCTGATCCTGCTCAACACCATCACCCTGGCCATGCAGGTGGGAGTCAGTGTCACTGCGCCCTGCGCCCTGCACAGGCAATAGGGAATACACTGCTGAGAACACATCACTCTACACAAAGCAAGCAAGACATTGCGTGGCGCCTGAAGCCTGGATTGAAAACACACACATCTCTGTAGTGAAGACAACACAGCCATGGCCAAAAGATTTGCATCACTCTATAGAAAGAATTAACTGTGCATCACAAATTCAAATAGAAGCCATGTTAGGGATCAATAATTAAGTGAATGACTGGCACGCTCGCTCTCTCTCTCTTTACTCACACTCTCTCCCCCTTCTCTCCTCCCCTCCTTTCCCCTCCTCTCTCCTCCTCTCTTCCTCTGTCCCCCTCTCTCCTTCTCTCTCCTTCTCTCCTCTCTCTCCTTCTCTCCTCTCCCCTCCTCTCCTCCTGTCTCCTCTCTCCCCTCCCTCTCCCCTCCTCCTGTCTCCTCTCTCCCCTCTCCTCTCCCCTCCTCTCCTCCCTCCTCCTCTCCTCCCCTCCTCTCCTCTCTCTCAGCACTATGAACAGTCCGATTCCTTTAACTATGCCATGGATCTCCTGAACATGATCTTCACTGGTCTCTTCACTGTGGAGATGATCCTCAAGCTACTCGCCTTCCGACCCAAAGTGAGTCCGGACCAGGGGAGCAGACCAGGGGAGCGCTGATACTCCTGCCTGTGCTTGTATTCCGCTCTTAAAACACCCAACGCAGTTGAACTTAATTGCCTGGTACTCAGTAGCAAAAGAGAGGGAAGGACCGCTTTTCTTCAGTTGAAATCAACACATTAATTGATTTTTATAAGGGTTTATTTACCCTGTGTGGTTTTTTTTGTGTTTTTTGTATATGCTTTACCAGACCTCTTTGTGCTTTACAATGCTTCCCTATGCTTTACCAGACCTCTCTGTGCTTTACAATGCTTCCCTATGCTTTACACCAGACCTCTCTGTGCTTTGCAATGCTTCCCTGTGCTTTACCAGACCTCTCTGTGCTTTACAATGCTTCCCTATGCTTTACCAGACCTCTCTGTGCTTTACAATGCTTCCCTATGCTTTACCAGACCTCTCTGTGCTTTACAATGCTTCCCTATGCTTTACCAGACCTCTCTGTGCTTTACAATGCTTCCCTATGCTTTACCAGACCTCTCTGTGCTTTACAATGCTTCCCTGTGCTTTACCAGACCTCTCTGTGCTTTACAATGCTTCCCTATGCTTTACCAGACCTCTCTGTGCTTTGCAATGCTTCCCTGTGCTTTACCAGACCTCTCTGTGCTTTACAATGCTTCCCTATGCTTTACCAGACCTCTCTGTGCTTTACAATGCTTCCCTATGCTTTACCAGACCTCTCTGTGCTTTACAATGCTTCCCTATGCTTTACCAGACCTCTTTGTGCTTTATAATGCTTCCCTATGCTTTACCAGACAGTTTATTTCATTAAATACCTCTCTGTCCTCCTGTCCCTGCCTGGTGTCCGGCAGCACTATTTCATGGATGCGTGGAACTCGTTTGACGCTCTGATCGTGGTCGGCAGTGTGGTGGATATCGCCGTCACTGAGTTCAACGTGAGTAACGAGACCAGGGCCTGCTCTCTGTAACACACACACACACACTCACACACACACACACACTCACACACACACACACACCTCACACACACACACCACACACACACACACACACACACACACACACACACACACACACACACTCACACACACACACACACACACACACACACACACACACACACACACACACACACTCATACACCACACTCACACATACCCACACACACACTCACACACTCACACCACACACACACCACACACTACACACACACTCACACACACACACTCACACACACACACACTCACACACACACACACACACACACACACACACACACACACACACCTCACCACACACACACTCTCACACACACACACACACACACTCACACACACACACACACACACACACACACACACACACACACACACACTCCACACACACACACACACACACACACACACACACACACACACACACACACACACACACACACACACAAAAACACACACACACACACACACACCCTCACACACACACACACACACACACTCACACACACACTCACACACACACACACACTCACACACACACACACACACACACACACTCACACACACACACACACACACACACACACACACACACACACACACACACACACACACACACACACACACACACACACACACACACACTCAGCTCTGTTTCACTTTGAATCACCACTAGCAAAGAAACCGCCAGGACAGGGAGATACATTAATAATAAATGATAGTCAGTGATTTTGACTAGCAATCTTTCACCAAAGACAGTCTGAAAGACTTTTAAAAATTAAAAAAAGCTGTTCATTTTTAATTTTTTTTTTTTTTTTTTTTTTTTTGTCTATTCCATGTGTGAGAAAGCGAGCAAGTGCCGATTCATTCCATTGATTAATTTAATACTATGCGTTGGATTGATCCTGATCTAGCTAGTGGTTCCTCCACTGAAGTATTTTTATCACCCTCTCTCTCCCCTCTCTCTCTCTTTTTTTTTTTTTTGTTCTTTGTCTAAATGTGGGTGCTATCCTAAGTCTACCTTCTAGAAGGTCCTGCCTATCCCTCTCTCTCTCTCTCTCTCTCTCTCTGTCTCTCTCCTCTCTCTCTCTCTCCTCTCTCCTCTCTCTCTCTCTCTCTCTGTCTCTCTCCTCTCTCTTCTCTCTCTCTCTCTCTCTCTCTCTCTGTCTCCCTCCTCTCTCTGTCTCTATCCTCTCTCTCTCTCTCTCTCTGTCTTGCTCGTTCTCACCCTCTCCAGAACGGAGGTGATCTTGGTCACGAGGTAAACTCCTTCACAGAATCATCTCTCTGTCTCTCTGTCTGTCTGTCTGTCTGACAAAACAGTGGTTGCATGTGAATTGAGGTTTGTTTTGGTTGAGATTGGGATTCATGGGGTCTTCATAGAATGGGGTCTTCCAGCAGGAGGTGTCAAATCGAACCGCAGCCTGGCTGGCGTGTGTGTGTGTGTGTGTGCGTGCGTGCGTGCGTGCGTGCGACCCTGAGCGAGTCACTTCACCTCCTTGTGCTCTGTCCTTCATGCGAGACGTCAAACTCACGAGGTCCTATTGGAAGAGACTCTGCAGCAGCAGCAGCAGCTGTTGATGGTGCAGAGTTCACCCTCCTAGTCTCTGCGAGTCGCTTTGGATAAAAGTGTCTGCTGAACGACTCATTTATAAAATTGGGTAGAAATCGGGTCAAATAATCAGACAGATAATTGAAACATCAGAAAAAGTATTACAGCTGATCACAAAAGGGGAAAAAAAAAGGTTTTCAGAGCTGACGAAAGTCTGCTCTCTCTCCTCCCTCTCCCTCTCCCTCTCTCTTTCTCCTCCCTCTCTCTCTCTCTCCAGAGCGCGGAGGACAGCTCTCGAATCTCCATCACTTTCTTCCGTCTTTTCCGAGTGATGCGATTGGTCAAGCTGCTGAGCAAGGGGGAGGGCATTCGAACCCTGCTGTGGACCTTCATCAAGTCCTTCCAGGTCACACACCCCTTCCATTCTAGTGAAGACTTTTCAACAATTTATTTTTAAAATATAAATCCACCGATGAAACCTTGGCTGTTTTTTAATTGTGTTGCTTGCCTTAGAGAAGGCTTGATCTGCCGTGGTGTATAGAGCCAGCGCCATCCACTCACCTAGCACTGGGTGTCGGATTCCCTTCTGTGTTGCTGGCAGTACTCTAGCTGTGCAGAAGGTGGCGCTGGGGCTCCAAAGCAATGTTCGCCCCACCTGCCTTGCGCCGGGTCTGCGTGAGTTTCTCACCCTGGTTTAACCCTT